>NC_084756.1:25486269-25558769 GCF_033978785.1 Entelurus aequoreus | reverse complement strand
CTTCTTTGTGGGGACATTGATTGTCATGTCATGTTGGGATGTACTTTGTGGACGCCGTCTTTGCTCCACAGTAAGTCTTTGCTGTCGTCCAGCATTCTGTTTTTGTTGACTTTGTAGCCAGTTCAGTTTTAGTTTGGTTCTGCATAGCCTTCCCTAAGCTTCAATGCCTTTTCTTAGGGGCACTCACCTTTTGTTTATTTCTGATTTAAGCATTAGACACCTTTTTACCTGCACACTGCCTCCCGGTGTTTCCCACATCTACAACGCAATTGGCTACCTGCTGCCACCTACTGATATGGAAGAGTATTACACGGTTACTCTGCCGAGCTCTAGACAGCACTGACACTCAACAACAACACATCATTTGCAGACTATAATTACTGCTTTGCAAAAAATATTTTTAACTCAAATAGGTGAAATTAGATCATCTCCCACGGCACACCAGACTGTATCTCACGGCACACTAGTGTGCCGCAGCACGGTGGTTGAAAAACACTGCTTTAGAGCCCCTGCCTCGAAAGAAAATAATGTTTGCCTCGGTGCCCTAAAATATGAGCCCTCTTTTAAGGCAACACTTGCCTTGACCTTAAACAGTAAAATTCGAGGCCTGAATATGACCTCTGCATACTTTGACTTTTCAGGATGGGGCCCCTGGTGGAAAAAGTTTGGACACCCCTGAACTAAAGCATCAAAAGTATTGTTATTTTGATTCGAGAATCGATATCAGAGCACAAAGCTCTGGTATCGATATCTCAGTATGTATCGGCACATCACTACTGTCCATGACAGGCTTGTGTAGCGATGCCTATCTGCCGATGATGTGCAGCTGGCGGCCTCCACAAGGCTGACAACGGGGATGATAAAGTTGCTAATGTCGCTGTAAATTAACACCAGACGGAATTCCACGAGTGCTTTTCGCCACGCCGGCGTGTCAGGGGTGAATTAAAAAAGAAAAAAAAAGAAAAGAGTAACGGCGTCACTCAGCTGTGATGTGAGCCGAGGTCACAACTCACTGGCGGCCGCCGTGATTGGTTCTGAGCGTCTCTGAATGGGATTATCGCTCGGACCCTCGCCATTACCCACCTGGCGTGCTACCGTCTTCTCCTTTCACCTTTTTAAATGAGCCTTTAGCCTCTCTATTTCTGTCGGAGTGGCCTCATCGCTTGCTGGCGTCGCCGCATTTGAATAGAATTCCTCCCCCGTCAGTGATTACTGGCACCTCCGGCACATCATCAGGCACAAATCAATAACGGCTTCACAGAAATATGGAAATTGGATTTCCATAACGCCCGAGCAGGTTGACCCAGTGGTATCATTCTGAATTTAAACGGAACCACACACTGCAAAAACTGCAATCTAAGTAAGATTAAATATCCCAAATAAGGAAGATATTTGCTTATTTTCTGTATGATAAGATAATTCTTCTCACTAAGCAGATTTTATGTTAGAGTGCTGTAATTTGACCTCTTTAACATGCTTCAAAACTCACCAAATTGGACACACACATCAGGACTGGCGAAAAATTGCGATCTAATCAAAAAGCCAAACCCCAAAACTCAAAATTGCGCTCTAGCGGCCCTAGGAAGAAAACACAGACAAAACTGCCTGTAACTCCCAGTAGGAATGTCGTAGAGACATGAAACAAAAACCTCTATGTAGGTCTCACTTAGACCTAGATTTCATTCACTCACAACCCCCAGCAAAAATCAACAGGAAGTTTGCAATTCCCCCTTCAAAACAAAAGTTGAGTAAAAACAGTCACCTTTTTTCAAACATTATCTCCTCCGAGCGCGTTTGTGGTGTCGGCTTCAAATTAGCACAGGAGAGAGATTGAACCCTTCTGATTAAAAGTTGATGAAAGAGTTTTAATTACTGCCCCGGTTTGGATTTTATGAGCCCTCAAAGTCGGTCCCGTCCATCGCTGCTTGCAGCTTTATTGTACTTGTTTTGGAATGTCTTGACAAGCCAAATGTTCTTGTTCTATTGGCAGATAATTTTGCTTAGTTCAAATAAAATACCCCTCATTTTTGTATTTTTTTTTTCTTGTTTCTGAACATTGACTTTTTGCAGTGCAGGCGTAAAAATCCCGCAAATAACCACTTATGAACAGGAATGGATATTGAAAACTGGTTCTTGTTCAGTTCAGTATTAATTCTCTTGGAATCACCTGCCATTTTTTCAAAAGATTCCTATAAACACTCCAAAGTTTGGCTACATTTTTACAAGGAAATATTGCAGTAGCGCTACTTGTACTAATTGCAAGATTGTAGGGTTGTACGGTATACCGGTATTAGTGCAGTACCGCGATACTAATGAATCATATTCGGTACTAGACCGCCTCTAAAAAGTACCGGCCCCGCACCCTTACGCGTCCCCACGTCGTGCCATTGCTGGTTTTATGAGCAGGGGAGCATGTTCGGGCAGCGCACAAACACAGAGTACTTACAAGCAGACACAGTGTGTAGACAGAAAAGGGAGAATGGACACATTTTGGCTTAAAAACTAAAGATAAAGGTGAAGTTATAACACTGAAACGCCCACAGAAAGAAGTGCTTTAAGACATGGCTAGCTAGCTAGCGGCTAACGTCCATCCGCTGTCTGCAGTGTTTTAGCTACTTCTAAATCACCAATCCTCGCGTCCGTGGCGACAAATAAAGTACGTTTCTTACAAATATCATCCCTGCAAGTAATTTAATAAAAAAAATAAAAATACATTTCGAATAAATGGCGATTCTTACATGTAAAAATTTTTAATTGATTAAAAAAAAATTCAAAAATCGATTTGAAAAAAATAAAAATAAAAATAATTCCCAAAAGCTGTCCCGTCCAGCTAATTTAGTAATTATTTGGGTTTAATTTCATTAAACAAAACTAGTTTTCTTTTAAATAATATAGACATTTATCAGAGCTGTTTACCTATTTTATGCAGGAATGTACTTAATCATAGAACCGACACCCAATTTAATTGAAAAGTATTGATTTTGAATTGAGATTCGTTTTTGAATGTAGAATGGAATCCGAATCGAATCGTTACCCCCAAGACTCGAATCGAATCGTGTGGTACCCAAAAACTTGCACACTGCAAAAAGTCAGTGTTTAAAAACAAGAAAAAAAAATACAAAAGTGAGGGGTATTTTATTTGAACTAAGCAAAATTATCTGCCAATACAACAAGAAAATTTGGCTGGTCAAGACTTTCCAAAACAAGTGAAATTAGCTAACCTCAATGAACCCAAAAATAGCTTAAAATAAGTATATTCTCACTAATAACAAGTGCACTTTTCTTGCTAGAAAAAAAAGACCTTTTTGCTCAATATGTTGAAAAATATTCTTAAATGAAGTAAATGCTAGTGCCATTATCTTGACATAATGATATGCGCTCGGCATTACATTTCTTGAAACCAGCAAACTTATACTAAAAACTAATTTATTGTTCTTAATGGAAAGACAACAAGGCAAGCGCTTGTTACTCTCGGGGTCTCCTAGCCGCTCAGGCAAATCATATAATAATAATAATAATAATACCTGGGATTTATATAGCGCTTTTCTAAGTACCCAAAGTTGCTTTACATGTTAAAAACCCATCATTCATTTACACCTGGTGGTGGTAAGCTACTTTCGTAGCCACAGCTGCCCTGGGGTAGACTGACGGAAGTGTGGCCCCTCCGACCACCACCTATCATTCATTCAACATTCATTCACCGGTGTGAGCGGCACCGGGGGCAAGGGTGAAGTGTCCTGCCCAAGGACACAATGGCATGGTAACAGGCGGGGAGCGAACCTGCAACCCTCAGGTTTCTGACACGGGCGCTCTACCCACTACGCCATGCCGCCCCATATGGTCTAAAAATGCATTTTTCCATGGATAACATGACATCATCACGCCAAGTGCGTGCTCTATTCAGTCAATTAGTGCGCATATATACAATTAAATTGTAATTTTGAAAATGTATCTGAATGTGCATGAACTATCTCTGTTCAAAATTGTTAGAAATGTTAAATGTTTAAATATGAAGTGTCAGTTTACTGTACTGTGCCAACTGTACTACTATATGAGTACCTGTTTTCTATTGTTTCATTGGAAATAAAACGGCAAATTCCATTCGGCTGTCATCTGTTTTAATTATGAGACACAATTGTGTCAAAGTCATGATTTTTTTTTTTCATGCTTGAAATAAGAAATGATTACTTAAAAAAAAAGTAGTTTTATACTTGTGAGTGTTGACGACACAACAGTTGATATTCTAGTTTCAAGCATGTTTTACTCAATATAGCTCATACAATCTTAGCAACAAGCTGATTGATTGATTGAGACTTTTATTAGTAGGTTGCACAGTGAAGTACATATTCCGTACAATTGACCACTAAATGGTAACACCCCAATAAGTTTTTCAACTTGTTTAAGTCGGGGTCCACTTAAATTGATTCGTGATACAGGTATATACTATCATATATACTATCATCATAATAGTCATCACACAAGATAATCACATTGAATTATTTACATTATTTACAATCAGGGGTGTGGAGGGGGGGGGGGGTAGGATATGGACATCAAGTAGTGGACATAGAGAGAGAGAGAGAGAGAGAGAGAGAGAGAGAGAGATCAGAAGGCATAAGAAAAAGAAAAAGTATCTGTATTTGATTGTTTACATTTGATTATTAGCAATCCGGGGAGGGTGTTAGTTTAGGGTTGTAGCTGCCTGGAGGTGAACTTTTATTGGGGTTTTGAAGGAGGATAGAGATGCCCTTTCTTTTATACCTGTTGGGAGCGCATTCCACATTGATGTGGCATAGAAAGAGAATGAGTTAAGACCTTTGTTAGTTCGGAATCTGGGTTTAACATGGTTAGTGGAGCACCCCCTGGTGTTGTGGTTATGGCGGTCATTTACGTTAAGGAAGTAGTTTGACATGTACTTCGGTATCAGGGAGGTGTAGCGGATTTTATAGACCAGGCTCAGTGCAAGTTGTTTAACTCTGTCCTCCACCTTGAGCCAGCCCACTTTAGAGAAGTGGGTAGGAGTGAGGTGGGATCTGGGGTGGAGGTCTAGAAGTAATCTGACTAGCTTGTTCTGAGATGTTTGGAGTTTAGATTTGAGGGTTTTGGAGGTGCTAGGGTACCAGGAGGTGCATGCGTAATGGAAAAAGGGTTGAACGAGAGTTCCCGCCAGAATCCTCAAGGTGCTTTTGTTGACCAGAGAGGAAATTCTGTAGAGAAATCTCATTCGTTGGTTAACCTTTTTGATTACCTTGGTTGCCATTTTATCACAGGAAAGGTTAGCCTCTAGAATGGAACCTAGGTAGGTGACCTCATCTTTCCTGGTGATGACACTGTCACCTACTAGCTGTAATATCTTACTGACATCATTTAGGACCAAAACCCTTAAAACAAGTAAAACACTCTAACATAAAATCTGCTTAGTGAGAAGAAATATCTTATCAGACAGAAAATAAGCAAATATCAGCCTTATTTGACATATTTCATCTTCCGTTTTTGCAGTGCAGCCTTATAATATTACATGAAAAATGCCTGTGAAAGATCTTTATTTATTCACTTTCGAGACATTTAACTGGTGATGAAGCGCCTAAAAAGTCACTTTTCTTTCAGCGTAAAAACAACACACAGCCATTACCAGACATCTTTACTTTCTTTTGCCAGACTCGCCGTATTTCATTTTTCACAACCACCTTATAAATCCCGCAGGATAAGACCTACTTATTATGCTTCTAAAAGTCGTTCATTTTGCACCGCACCAAACCAGGACTTGAGTGCTCAGAATTAAAAACTTTTTTCCCCCCCCCCCCCCCCCCCCCCCTTCCTCCGACGAGTGAAAGTAAGCAATACGGCGCGGGAACTTTTATGCCTTGCAGTTTTACATGACAGTTATGATGCGTGCCTGCCGACTGCTTGTTATTACAGGGCACGCATGACCGTAATAAAAGGTTCCGGCCATGAAGAGTGAAAGCCGGACATCTGTTTACTACACAAGTCAGCGGCTGGTGGTAAAATAATAATATGTGTGTAAAAAAAAGCCCTCAGGCTAAATAAACACAGCATGGTGTAGAATTAATGGTGTTTTCCTATGAAACCACTTGGGTTGCAGTGTCTAGCTCACTAATGGTGCAGGCACTAGACAGGACTACCGTATTTTCCAGACTATAGGGTGCACTGGTATATACACCGCAAAAACTGCAATCTAAGTAAGATGAAATATGTCAAATAAGGCTGATGTTTGCTTATTTTCTGTCTGATAAGATCATTCTTCTCACTAAGCAGATTTTATGTTAGAGTGTTTTACTTGTTTTAAGTGTTTTGCTCCTAAATAGGGATGTCCGATAAATGCGTTAAAATGTAATATCGGAAATTATCGGTATCGTTTTTTTTTATTATCGGTATCGTTTTTTTGTTTTTTTTTGTTTTTTTTTTTGTTTTTTTTAAATTAAATCAACATAAAAAACACAAGATACACTTACAATTAATGCAGCAACCCAAAAAACCTCCCTCCCCCATTTACACTCATTCACACAAAAGGGTTGTTTCTTTCTGTTATTAATATTCTGCTTCCTACATTATATATCAATATATATCAATACAGTCTGCAAGGGATACAGTCCGTAAGCACACATGATTGTGCGTGCTGCTGCTCCACTAATAGTACTAACCTTTAACAGTTAATGTTACTCATTTTCATTCATTACTAGTTTCTATGTAACTGTTTTTATATTGTTTTACTTTCTTTTTTATTCAAGAAAATGTTTTTAATTTATTTATCTTATTTTATTTTATATTTGTTTAAAAAAGGACCTTATCTTCACCATACCTGGTTGTCCAAATTAGGCATAATAATGTGTTAATTCCACGACTGTATATATCGGTTGATATCGGTATCGGTAATTAAAGAGTTGGACAATATCGGAATATCGGATATCGGCAAAAAGCCATTATCGGACATCCCTAGTCCTAAATGATCTCAGTAAGATATTACAGCTTGTTGCCGGATGGTTCTTTTCCTCTTAGGTCCGGAGGACACGACGTCCACAGTTTCCAAAAACAATTTGAAATGTGGACTCGTCAGACCACAGAACACTTTTCACTTTGCATCAGTCCATCTTAGATGAGCTCAGGCCCAGCGAAGCCGACGGCGTTTCTGGGTGTTGTTGATAAATGGTTTCCGCCTTGCATAGGAGAGTTTTAACTTGCACTTACAGATGTAGCGACCAACTGTAGTTACTGACAGTGGGTTTCTGAAGTGTTCCCGAGCCCATGTGGTGATATCCTTTACACACTGATGTGGCTTGTTGATGCAGTACCGCCTGAGGGATGGAAGGTCACGGGCTTAGCTGCTTACCTGCAGTGATTTCTCCACATTCTCTGAACACTTTGATGATATTACGGAGCGTAGATGGTGAAATCCCTCAATTCCTTGCAACAGCTGCTTGAGAAAGGTTGTTCTTAAACCGTACCGATAACTCTACACCTTACCTTTAATTGTGATAAGTCACATACGTTGTGTGGTTATTTGACTGAGAGTAACTCTGCCGATCAAAGCTCGTTTAATACATGTAGCGCTAAAAATGACCAGTAGAGGGCGATAACGCTACACCTTGCCTTTAATTGTGATAAGTCACATACGTTGTGTGCAATGTTTGGTGTGTGAATGTTACTGTACTCATGGTCGTGTAGTTATTTGACTGAGAGTAACTCTGCCGATCAAAGCTCGTTTAATACATGTAGCGCTAAAAATGACCAGTAGAGGGCGATAACGCTACACACCTTGCTTTTAATTGTGATAAGTCACATACGTTGTGTGCAATGTTTGGTGTGTGAATGTTACTGTACTCATGGTCGTGTAGTTATTTGACTGAGAGTAACTCTGCCGATCAAAGCTCGTTTAATACATGTAGCGCTAAAAATGACCAGTAGAGGGCGATAACGCTACACCTTGCCTTTAATTGTGATAAGTCACATACGTTGTGTGCAATGTTTGGTGTGTGAATGTTACTGTACTCATGGTCGTGTAGTTATTTGACTGAGAGCAACTCTGCCGATCAAAGCTCATTTAATACACGTAGCGCTAAAAATGACCAGTAGAGGTCGATAACGCTGCACCTTGCGTTTAATTGTGATAAGTCACATACGTTGTGTGCAATGTTTGGTGTGTGAATGTCGTGTGGTTATTTGACTGAGATTAATTCTGCCGATCAAAGCTCGTTTAATACACGTAGCGCTAAAAATCACCAGTAGAGGTCGATAACGCTACACCTTGCGTTTGATTGTGATAAGTCACATACGTTGTGTGCAATGTTTGGTGTGTGAATGTCGTGTGGTTATTTGACAGAGAGTAACTCTGCCGATCAAAGCTCGTTTAATACACGTAGCGCTAAAACTGACCAGTAGAGGGGCGACAACTCTACATCTTGCGTTTAATTGTAAAAAGTCACATACGTTGTGTGCAATGTTTGGTGTGTGAATGTCGTGTGGTTATTTGACTGAGATTAATTCTGCCGATCAAAGCTCGTTTAATACACTTAGCGCTAAAAATGACTAGTAGAGGGGGGATAACGCTACACCTTAGGTTTGATTGTGATAACTCACATATGTTGTGTGCAATGTTTGGTGTGTGAATGTTGCTGTATTCATGGTCGTGTAGTTATTTGACTGAGAGTAACTCTGCCGATCAAAGCTTGTTTAATACATGTAGCGCTAAAAATGACCTGTAGAGGGCGATAACTCTACATCTTGCGTTTAATTGTGATAAGTCACATACGTTGTGTGCAATGTTTGGTGTGTGAATGTCGTGTGGTTATTTGACTGAGAGCAACTCTGCCGATCAAAGCTCGTTGAATACACGTAGCGCTAAAAATGACCAGTAGAGGTCGATAACGCTACACCTTGCGTTTGATTGTGATAACTCACATACGTTGTGTGCAATGTTTGGGGTGTGAATGTTTCTGTATTCGTGGTGGTGTAGTTATTTGACTTAGAGTAACTCTGCCGATCAGAGCTCGTTTAATACATGTAGCGCTAAAAATGACCAGTAGAGGTCGATAATGCTACATCTTCGGTTTAATTGTGATATGTCACATACGTTGTGTGCAGTGTTTGGTGTGTGAATGTTGCTGTATTTGTGGTCATGTAATCATTTGACTGAGAGTAACTTTGCCAATCAAAGCTCGTTTAATACATGTAGCGCCAAATTTTACCAGTACACGGCGATAATGCTACACCTTTGGTTTAATTGTGATAAGTCACATACGTTGTGTGCAATGTTTGGTGTGTGAATGTCGTGTGGTTATTTGACTCAGATTAATTCTGCCGATCAAAGCTAGTTTAGAACACGTAGCACTAAAAATGACCAGTAGAGGGCAATAACGCTACAACTTAGGTTTGATTGTGATAACTCACATACGTTGTGTGCAATGTTTGGTGTGTGAATGCAGCGTCATTTCTATATGTGTAAACATTTGCGGTTTATTGTGTGAATGTATCAACACTAAACCTATTTTATGTAAAATAGACACTTATTTTATGTTTATATCTTCAGTCTGACAAACCTAAATGACGAAACACCCCCCCATTTCGACGCGCCGTCGGGTTCCCTGCAGTACCCGGTCAGCCTTTTAATGGAGCCGCGGGTGCTTCACAGATTGAAGACAAGCCTTCAACTTGTGAAGATTACAGTGCGGACGAGGCCTGACAAGAACCTCCACGTGAGATTTACCAATTCCTCGCCCTGAAACCGGGCGGGGGGGGGGGGGGGGGGGGGGGGGGAGAAAATCGATACGGCCTGTTCCCATGGTCGACCCTAAAAGAGGGGCAGTGATTTAGGGCGTCTGGCGAGATGAATAAAGATGAGGAGGTGAGAGGACATCACGCAGAAAGAGGGGAGACGGCCAGAGTTAATTCACCGAGAGAGGGTAAGTCACCTCTCCTCATCACTTTCTTCTCATCTCCTGACACGTCCTCCCCGCACCTGTCCCGGGAGGGCGGCGAGAGAAAACTCCGCTAATTTGGATGGAGCTCGGCTCTTTTCATCCTTTTTTTTTCTCTCTCCTCGCTTTGCTACTGAGCTTTTTCTGTTTTATATTTGCAGCATCTTCTTCAGGCACCAAAAAAAAAAAAAAAAAAAAAAAAGCCACAGTGGGATTTACAGACGAGGGAATGAAGTTTGTGTATTGGAAGTCGCAAAGCCACACACACACACACACACACACACACACACACACACACACACACACACACACACACACACACACACACACACACACACACACACACACACACACACACACACACACACACACACACACACACACACACACACACACACACACACACACACACACACACACACACACACACACACACACACAGTCATTAAACCATGTCCCGAGGAGGTGCGGGACAGCTTCAAGTGGTTTCGGGAGCGAATAAGCGAGCCCAATTTACAAGCCAGATGATATTTGCATCATGGAGACTCCTCAGTCGGAACACAGCTTATAGAAGAAGAGCTTCTTCTCTTATCTTCCACGACTACTCTTCTACTTCTACATCTTTTTCTTTTCTGCCTTGAGAGTAAGCTCCTTATTTTGCATCCCGCCCGGATGAATAATGGATCAGTCAGCCCGAATTTGGTTATGCCTGCTGTTTTATTTCTGCATTATCACTGACTTGAGGCTTAGGCGGTTTGTGTTTACACCGCCAAGTTCTGGATAAATAAACTCTGCGTCTGTTACTTTTGGAAGCCTTTCACGGGCCCAAGCTTTTTTACGCCTCAGAATGTGGTATTTAAAGAAAAACAATTACGAAATGCGAAATTTCAGGGAACAAGTTAGTGTTTTGCAGAGGTGTGGACTCGAGTCACATGACTTGGACTCGAGTCATGAATTTGATGACTTTAGACTGGACTTGACAAAATGTAAAGAGACTTGCAACTCGACTTAGACTTTAACGTCAATGACTTGTGACTTCATTTGGACTTGAGGCTTTTGACTTGACAGGACTTGCTACTTTCCCCAAAACCCAAAGCTTAAAAAGTTCTTTGGGAGCGCTCCGTATCTTTCATTTTCTACGTCTGTGTCTATAAGCGTGTGTGCTGCTTGTCAGCTGGTGTGCTGTCAGTACAATAGCCCAGTGGTTCTCAAATGGGGGTACGCGTACCCCTGGGGGTACTTGAAGGTATGCCAAGGGGTACGTGAGATTTTTTTTAAATATTCTAAAAATAGCAACAATTCAAAAATCCTTTATAAATACACTACCGTTCAAAAGTTTGGGGTCACCCAAACAATTTAGTGGAATAGCCTTCATTTGTAAGAACAAGAATAGACTGTGGAGTTTCAGATGAAAGTTCTCTTTTTCTGGCCATTTTGAGCGTTTAATTGACCCCACAAATGTGATGCTCCAGAAAGTCAATCTGCTCAAAGGAAGGTCAGTTTTGTAGCTTCTGTAACGAGCTAAAGTGTTTTCAGATGTGTGAACATGATTGCACAAGGGTTTTCTAATCATCAATTAGCCTTCTGAGCCAATGAGCAAACACATTGTACCATTAGAACACTGGAGTGATAGTTGCTGGAAATGGGCCTCTATACACCTATGTAGATATTGCACCAAAAAGCAGACATTTGCAGCTAGAATAGTCATTTACCACATTAGCAATGTATAGAGTGTATTTCTGTAAAGTTAAGACTAGTTTAAAGTTATCTTCATTGAAAAGTACAGTGCTTTTCCTTCAAAAATAAGGACATTTACATGTGACCCCAAACTTTTGAACGCTAGTGTATATTTATTGAATAATACTTCAACAAAATATGAATGTAAGTTCATAAAGTGAACATCAAATCAAGTAGGCTATTCCATTCATGAGCATAAAGCCAGAGTTTCCCCCCTGCCATGATGGTTTGACCCTCACTAAAATGTCAGTGAAAAGAAATGCTACAATGCAATATTCAGTGTTGACAGCTAGATTTTTTGTGGACATGTTCCATAAATATTAATGTTAAAGATTTATTTTTTTGTGAATAAATGTTTAGAATGAAGTTCATGAATCCAGATGGATCTCTATTACAATCACCAAAGAGGGCACTTTTAAGTTGATGATTGCTTCTATGTGTAGAAATCTTTATTTATAATTGAATCACTTGTTTATTTTTCAACACGTTTTTAGTTATTTTTATATCTTTTTTTCCAAATAGTTCAAGAAAGACCACAACAAATGAGCAATATTTTGCACTGTTATACAATTTAATAAATGAGAAACTGATGACATAGTGCTGTATTTTACTTCTTTATCTCTTTTTTCAACCCAAAGTGCTTTGCTCTGATTAGGGGGTACTTGAATTAAAAAAAAATTCACAAAGGGTTGAGAACCACTGCAATAGCCAATCAAATGAGATCTACGTTGTTTTCATCCCACAGCTCTCATCCAATCAAATTGCAGGACAACCACCGAACATGAGTTGTCAAACAACGCGGCAGCGAGAAACAATTATGCCAAAGTTGGTTTCGTTCGGGTATAAAAACTACGACTTGGTCAACAAAAAACAAATTGCCGTATGCAAATCACGCAGTTGGAATATTACAGACGGAGACGCGACAACTTCCAACTTCGTTCGACATTTGAAGTTGCACAAAGAAGGGTAAGTTTTGAATGTGCTGTGTAGTTAAGTCAGTGAGGCTGTAAACTCACTGCTTACGTTATAACCATAGACATCTTATAAGGCAGGGGTCACCAACGCGGTGCCCGCGGGCACCAGGTAGCCCGTAAGTACCAGATGAGTAGCCCGCTGGCCTGTTCTAAAAATAGCTCAAATAGCAGCACTTACCAGTGAGCTGCCTCTATTTTTTAAATTGTATTTATTTACTAGCAAGCTGGTCTCGCTTTGCTCGACATTTTTAATTCTAAGAGAGACAAAACTCAAATAGAATTTGAAAATCCAAGAAAATATTTGAAAGACTTGGTCTTCACTTCTTTAAATAAAATCATTCATTTTTTTACTTTGCTTCTTATAACTTTCAGAAAGACAATTTTAGAGAAAAAATACAACCTTAAAAATGATTTTAGGATTTTTAAACACATATACCTTTTAACCTTTTAAATTCCTTCCTCTTCTTTACTGACAATTTAAATCAATGTTCAAGTAAATTTATTTTTTTTATTGTAAAGAATAATAAATACATTTTAATTGAATTCTTCATTTTAGCTTCTGTTTTTTCGACGAAGAATATTTGTGAAATATTTCTTCAAACTTATTATGATTAAAATTCAAAAAAATTATTCTGGCAAATCTAGAAAATCTGTAGAATCAAATTTAAATCTTATTTCAAAGTCTTTTGAATTTCTTTTAAAATTTTTGTTCTGGAAAATCTAGAAGAAATAATGATTTGTCTTCGTTAGAAATATAGCTTGGTCCAATTTGTTATATATTCTAACAAAGTGTAGATTGGATTTTAACCTATTTAAAACATGTCATCAAAATTATAAAATGAATCTTAATCAGGAAAAATTACTAATGATGTTCCATAAATTATTTTTTTAAGTTTTTCTCTTCTTTTTTTCGGTTGAATTTTGAATTTTAAAGACTCGAAATTGAAGATAAACTATGTTTCAAAATGTAATTGTCATTTTTTCGTGTTTTCTCCTCTTTTAAACCGTTCAATTAAGTGTAAATATCATTAATTATTAATAATAACATAGAGTTAAAGGTGAATTGAGCAAATTGGCTATTTCTGGCAATTTATTTAAGTGTGTATCAAACTGGTCACCCTTCGCATTAATCACTACCCAAGAAGTAGCTCTTGCTTTCAAAAAGGTTGGTGACCCCTGTTCTAAGGGTACGCAGCATTGAGCGCTACTGCCTACTGGCGCAGACGAGACGCGGAGCCGCCATCTTGGAGTGGTGATCCGCTCCACTCAGTGCAATTCATTTGGCAGGAGCAATGAACATTTCATTCATCTTACCTCACTGAATACCACTCACGCGTTTTTTTGTCATACGTGTAGCTATGATAATGGACACACGTTTTGGCGTTTTTATTATTCATAGTTTGCTTAACAGTAATAGAATATTCTTATATGCTATAAATGACCAGACGTCCGAGATCAAAACTGGGAATATAATCCCAGAGAAGGGGGGAAAAAACGGTCAGCTATTTTTAAGTTGAAGAAACAATATGATTAGGTTATATATACATGCGTATATTCTACATAAACAATGTATGAATACATTAGATATCTATATACTTTAGGGACCTATAGACTGTAACTCTGTTGCTGCAGCAGCAGAGAGTTTATTCTGTTTTGACACTTTGTGTTGATATTTTGTATTAAATTCTTCCCTTAAATGATCATGTTTACAGTGATTGTTATATATCTATTTTTTATGTATGTCGCTTTGGATAAAAGCGTCTGCCAAATACTTCAACATATATAAACACCTGAAAGTCTTTATATCAGCTAAAACCACCAATCTGTCTCACTGGATTCAGAATAAAACCAAATTCTGTCTTACCCAACAATGTTAGTATTTGAATATTGTTACTTGAAGACTTATTCCTGGTTACAATTATACTGTTAAGAAAGTATTGTCTTATATTTTGCCTAAAATGAGAATGCATCATAATCAGTGGCGGCTGGTGAATTTTGTTTTAGGTGGGGCTGAAAGTTTGTAAACCAAACCCCTGTAGGGGCGTCATCCTCCCCCAGAAGATTTATTTGTGATTTTCACATACAAATATTGAAGATCTTTGCTCCTTCTCAACTTTGTGGTAATATTATTTTCATCAAATACAACCAATAGTATGTTAATGTTTGTTTTTGCAAATGTGTTTATTCTGTAAAGAAATGAGTTAAATGTTTAAAATTGTTTAAACTATTAAAATGACTGGTTAATAGTAGAGATGTCGATAAATGCGCTAAAATTATCGGTATCGTTTTTTTTATTATCAGTATCGTTTTTTTTTTTTTTTTTTAAATTAAATCCACATAAAAAACACAAGATACACTTACAATTAGTGCACCAAGCCAAAAAACCTCCCTCCCCCATTTACACTCATTCACACAAAAGGGTTGTTTCTTTCTGTTATTAATATTCTGCTTCCTACATTATATATCAATATATATCAATACAGTCTGCAAGGGATACAGTCCGTAAGCACACATGATTGTGCGTGCTGCTGCTCCACTAATAGTACTAACCTTTAACACTTCATTTTACAAATTTTCATTAATTATTAGTTTCTATGTAACTGTTTTTATATTGTTTTACTTTCTTTTTTATTCAAGAAAATGTTTTTTATTTATTTATCTTATTTTATTTGAATCATTTTTTAAAAAAAGTACCTTATCTTCACCATACCTGGTTGTCCAAATTAGGCATAATAATGTGTTAATTCCACGACTGTATATATCGGTTGATATCGGTATCGGTAATTAAAGAGTTGGACAATATCGGCATATCGGCAAAAAGCCATTATCGGACATCCCTAGTTAATAGTGCTATTATGGATTGCAATGTCAGCACTATTTTTTTCCTGCAATTTCCAATGCACTTGTTTTAATAAATAAATACAGCATTTTAAAAGCATACACAATCTGTGTAAAAATATTAGTCTGTAGTTAAAAGGACTTGAAAGGACTCGAAACTCAAAATGCGGGACTTGGGACTTGACTTGAGACTTTCTAGTCTTGACTTTGGACTTGACTCGGGACTTGACTGGAGACTTGAGGGCAAAGACTTGAGACTTACTTGTGACTTGCAAAGCAATGACTTGGTCCCACCTCTGGTGTTTAGTAGTGAAGAAAAATTCCGGATGATAAGATGCTACCTTTTTCCTACGCTTTGAACCCTGCGGCTTATAAAAGGATGCAGCTAGTTTATGGATATTTCTTCGCTGACGGCCAAACTGCAGTTAGTTTAAAAAAAACAAGCAAATACATTCAAAAGGTGTGTTGTTGTTTGTGCTATGGCGCCGTTTTTTGGACAAGTTTGCTCACTGCAGGTGCTGCCACGAATTTGGGTATCGATCCAATACCAAGTAGTTATTGTCACAACGTGGACTATCTTGCAGCTGGCTGCGTGGATTGTTTTCCCGGAATGGAATCGGACCCGACCAGTCACGGCTTGAAGGTATATACATGATTTAATTTTGACTATAACAAGGTAAAAAAACAAAAAGCGCTCACAGCAGAGGGACAAAACTTAGGACATGAAACATGAACTAAACAACGCACTTACTGCGACGTGACAAAACAAAACGTACGTGGGAAGGCATGAAGCATGAACTATGGTATGAATGATAAGCATGAAAATGTCATTCGATGTCAGGACTATCTATGGCATGAAGTGAGCAGGAGTATCAGGAGTAACGTCGCCAGGTCGACTACCTGGCAACTACCGGCTTAAAGGCCTACTGAAATGATTTTTTTACATTTAAACGGGAATAGCAGATCCATTCTATGTGTCATACTTGATCATTTCGCGATATTGCCATATTTTTGCTGAAAGGATTTAGTAGAGAAAATCGACGATAAAGTTCGCAACTTTTGCTCGCTGATAAAAAAGCCTTGCCCGTACCGGAAGTAGCGTGACGTCACAGGAGCTAGTATTCCTCACCATTCCCCGTTGTTTACAATGGAGCGAGAGAGATTCGGAGCGACAAAGCGACGATTACCCCATTAATTTGAGCGAGGATGAAAGATTCGTGGATGAGGAACGTTAGAGTGAAGGACTAGAGTGCAGTGCAGGACGTATCTTTTTTCGCTCTGACCGTAACTTAGGTACAAGCTGGCTCATTTGAAAAAATACAACTAAAAATAATTCCCAACAGCTGTCCCGTCCAGCTAATTTAGTAAATGTTTGGGTATGATTTTATTAAACACAACCAGTTTTCTTTTAAATAATATAGACATTTATCAGAGCTGTTTACCTATTTTATGGAGGAATGTACTTAATCATAGAACCGACACCCAATTTAATTGAAAAGTATTGTTTTTGAATTGAGATTCGTTTTTGAATGTAGAATGGATTCCGAATCGAATCGTTACCCCCAAGACTCGAATCGAATCGTGTGGTACCCAAAGACTTGCACACTGCAAAAAGTCAGTGTTTAAAAACAAGAAAAAAAAATACAAAAATGAGGGGTATTTTATTTGAACTAAGCAAAAGTATCTGCCAATAGAACAAGAACATTTGGCTGGTCAAGACTTTCCAAAACAAGTCAAAGTAGCTAACCTCAATGAACCCCAAAATAGCTTAAAATAAGTATATTCTCACTAATAACAAGTGCACTTTTCTTGGTAGAAAAAAAAAGGAGACATTTTTGTTCAAAATGTTCAAAAATATTCTTAAATGAAGTAAATGCTAGTGCCATTATCTTGACATAATGATATGCACTCGGCATTACATTTCTTGAAACCAGCAAACTTATACTAAAAACTAATTTATTGTTCTTAATGGAAAGTCAACAAGGCAAGCGCTTGTTACTCTCGGGGTCTCCTAGCCGCTCAGGCAAATCATATGCTCTAAAAATGCATTTTTCCATCGATAACATGACATCGAAAAAGCCTTGCCTGTACCGGAAGTAGCGTGACGTCACCGGAGGTAATATTCCTCACAATTTTCCTTTGTTTACTATGCAGCGAGAGAGATTCGGAGCGACAAAGCGACGATTACCCCATTAATTTGAGCGAGGATGAAAGATTCGTGGATGAGGAACGTTAGAGTGAAGGACTAGAGGCAGTGCAGGACGTATCTTTTTTCGCTCTGACCGTAACTTAGGTACAAGCTGGCTCATTGGATTCCACAATCTCTCCTTTTTCTATTGTGGATCACGGATTTGTATTTTAAACCACCTGGGATACTATATCCTCTTGAAAATGAGAGTCCAGAACGCAAAATGGACATTCACAGTGACTTTTATCTCCACGACAATACATCAGCGACACACTTAGCTACGGAGCTAACGTGATAGCATCGTTCTCAAATACAGATAGAAACAAAATAAATAAACCCCTGACTGGAAGGATAGACAGAAGATCAACAATACTATTAAACCATGGACATGTAACTACACGGTTAATAATTCTCAGCCTGGTAAAGCTTAACAATGCTGTTGCTAACGACGCTAAGGCTAACTTAGCAACCGGACCTCACAGAGCTATGATAAAAACATTAGCGCTCCACCTACGCCAGCCAGCCCTCATCTGCTCATCAACACCCGTGCTCACCTGCGTTCCAGCGATCGGCGGCGCGACGAAGGACTTCATCCGTGGGTTTGGCGGCTAGCATCGGCTAGGCGTCTGCTATCAGGGTAAGTAGTCCTTGTTGTGTTGCTACAGCAGCCTCCATTGTTCATTAAACAAATTGCAAAAGATGTCCAGAATACTGTGGAATTATGAGATGAAAACAGAGCTTTTTCTACGGGCTCCGAATACTTCCCTTGCCCTCGTGACGTCACGCGCATACGTCAGCATAATAAAACGTTTTCAACCGGAAGTGTGGCGGGAAATTTAAAACTGCACTTTATAAGTTAACCCGGCCGTATTGGCATGTGTTGCAATGTTAAGATTTCATCATTGATATATAAACTATCAGACTGCGTGGTCGCTAGTAGTGGCTTTCAGTAGGCCTTTAAATAATAAAGACATGATTAGTGACAGGTGCGTGAGTTCGAACACATAACAGGTGAAAACTAATGGGTCGCCACGGTGACAAAACAAGGGAGTGAAAAAACAGAAACTATGGAGTTTTAACCAAACAGAACATAACTAAACAAAACATGATCACAATACAGGATCAGGCGGACCGGTACTTTTCAGAAGCGGTATAGTACCGGAAATGATTCATTAGTGTTGCGGTACTATACTAATACCGGTATACCGTACAACCCTATGACAGGATATACATTCAACTGTCCAAAACACTATTATTAGTCAACAACACCCAATGTTATTTTATTTGCGTCATAGAAGCCGGACGACGGCGGAGTTTAACGCTTAAAATGCATTGGAAAGTTAGCGCCCTCTAAGCATCTGTGCAAATGTTGCAAATCACCTGTGATTAATCATGATTAATCACAGTTCAAGAGTGTGATTAATCCGATTTTTTTTTTTTTTTTTTAAACGTGACCTGTAAGTTTATTAGAGGTTTTTCCGTTGCTGACAGTTGCTTTTGTATGCCCTTCAACGGCCACTCGTCCTTTCTGTCCCTGACAGACACCGAATGACAGCAACCTGGCTGGATGATTGGAATTCAGAGGGAAAAGGCTTTCATCTGTAAGGACTCGCCGTTTATTATAAGAGAGACCATCACCGCAGCCGGCAGCAGAAATAAAATCACCCAAATGAAAAAGGGAGCGGACGCCCTGAAGATGGTAGGAAGCAGGAAAGTTGACGGCTTCAACACTCCTGCAGCTATGATATGCAGGCGTGCTCAAAAGTTTACATACACTTCTACGGAACATTTGTTCAATGTTTTCTATCATTTCTACAACTCTTATTTTTTTGTGATGTAGTGATTGGAGCACATACTTGTTGCTCACAAAAAACATTCATGAAGTTTGCTTCTTTTATGAATTTATTATGTATTGTGGCCAAACAGCTCCATTTTTGTTTCATATGACCACAGAGCTTTCCTCCAGAAGGTCTTATCTTTGTCCACGTGATGTCGGATGAAACAAAAATGGAGCTGTTTGGCCACAATACCCAGCAATATGTTTGGAGGAGAAAAGGTGAGGCCTTTAATCCCAGGAACACCATACATACCGTCAAGCATGGTGGTGGTAGTATTATGTCTATTCTTGGTGTTGGGTTTTAGCAAATACATTTCCCCCAAAAAATGCGACTTATACTCCAGTGCGACTTACCGTATTTTTCGGACTATAAGTCGCAGTTTTTTTCATAGTTTGGCCGGGCTCCAGTGCGACTTATATATGTTTTTTTCCTTCTTTATTATGCATTTTCGGCAGGTGCGACTTATACTCCGGTGCGATTTATACTCCGAAAAATACGGTATATATGTTTTTTTAGAGATGTCTTTATCGACCTGCCGATATTATCGGCCGATAAATGCTTTAAAATGTAATATCGGAAATTATCGGTATCGTTTTTTTTGTTATCGGTATGTTTTTTTTTTTTTTTTTAATTTGTTTTTTTGTTTTTTTGTTAAATCAACATAAAAAACACAAGATACACTTACAATTAGTGCACCAACCCAAAAAACCTCCCTCCCCCATTCACACTCATTCACACAAAAGGGTTGTTTCTTTCTGCTATTAATATTCTGCTTCCTACATTATATATCAATATATATCAATACAGTCTGCAAGGGAACAGTCCGTAAGCACACATGATTGCTGGTCCACTAATAGTACTAACCTTTAACAGTTAATTTTACTCATTTTCATTAATTACTAGTTTCTATGTAACTGTTTTTATATTGTTTACCGTAATTTCCGGACTATAAGCCGCTACTTTTTCCCCTCGTTCTGGTCCCTGCGGCTTATACAAGGGTGCGGCTTATTTACGGCCTGTTCTTCTCCGACACCGACAAAAAGGAATTTCGGTGGTTTTAGTACGCAGGAGGAAGACGATGACACAATGATTAAAGACTGACTTTTCATATACCGGTAGGCTGGTTATTTTGATAACGTACAGGCGAGCACTTTGTATTACTTTGCACCGTTGTATTATTTGTACTCTGCACGAATGCTGTTCGCCATGTCAAAGATGTGAAAGTTTGATTGAATGATTGAAAGATTTATTGTTAATAAATGGGACGCTTTGCGTTCCCAAACAGTCATCTCTGTCCCGACAATCCCCTCCGTGGTAGCAGGAACCCCTATATACTACGCTAATTACACATCAAAACCCTGCGGCTTATAGTCGGGTGCGCCTTATATATGGAGCAATCTGTATTTTCCCCTAAATTTAGCTGGTGCGGCTTATAGTCAGGTGCGGCTTATAGTCCGGAAATTACGGTACTTTCTGTTTTATTCAAGAAAATATATTTAATTTATTTATCTTATTTTATTTTATTAATATTTTATAAAAGGACCTTATCTTCCCCATACCTGGTTGTCAAAATTAGGCATAATAATGTGTTAATTCCACGACTGTATATATCAGTATCGGTTGATATCGGTATCTGTTGATATCAGTATAGGTAATTAAGGAGTTGGACAATATCGGATATCGGCAAAAAGCCATTTTTGCTGCCAATGGAACTGGTTCTTTAAATGGGACAATGAAAAAGGAGGATTACCTCCAAATTCTTCAGGACAAGCTAAATTCATCAGCCCGGAGGTTGGGTCTTGGGCGCAGTTGGGTGTTCCAACAGGACAATGACCCCAAACACACCTCAAAAGTGGTAAAGGAATGGCTAAATCAGGCTAGAATTAAGGTTTTAGAATGGCCTTCCCAAAGTCCTGACTTAAACGTGTGGACAATGCTGAAGAAACAAGTCCATGTCAGAAAACCAACACATTTAGCTGAACTGCACCAATTTTGTCAAGAGGAGTGGTCAAGTGGTCAAGCAGAAGCTTGTGGATGGCTACCAAAAGCGCCTTATTGCAGGTAAACTTGCCAAGGGACATGTAAGCAAATATTAACATTGCTGTATGTATACTTTTGACCCTCACATTTTCAGTAGAGCCATAATAAATTCATAAAAGAAGCAAACTTCATGAATGTTTTTGTGACCAACAAGTATGTGCTCCAATCACTACATCACAAAAAAAATAAGAGTTGTAGAAATTATTGGAAACTCAAGACTGTCACGCGGGGGTTGCAGCTTACTGCGCGGCTCGTTCTCCGGGGATGCAAACGGACGACTCAGAACAGGACGTGCAGGTAGGAACATGATTTAATCTTGATAAATCATCCAACTTACAAAACAAATGCAAGCGTGCCTATCGCACGCGGAAGCTAAGGCATGAAATAAACAAGACTTACGCAGATAAGGCATGAAGCGAACAGTGACGCCAGGCCGACTGACCGGCAAAGGCAGGCTTAAATAATGCCTCTGATTAGTGCTCGGGCAGCAGGTGAGCGGGCGAACACTAATCAGAGACAGGTGGAAATAATACATAACCATGGTAACTAAAACAAACAATGGTGCACAAAAACAGGAACTATGGAGTCCAAAACTAACAGAACATAACCAGAGGTGGGTAGTAACGCGCTACATTTACTCTGTTACATCTACTTGAGTAACTTTTGGGATAAATTGTACTTCTAAGAGTAGTTTTAACGCAACATACTTTTACTTGAGTATATTTATAGAGAAGAAACGCTACTTTTACTGCGCTCCATTTATCTACATTCAGCTCGCTACTCGCTAAAGATTTTTATCCATCTGTTAATGCACGCTTTGTTTGTTTTGGTTTGTCAGACAGACCTTCAAAGTAGGATCTATCGCATGCCTGCGTGTCACCAATCAAATGCAGTCACTGGTGACGTTTGACTGCGTTTCACCAATCAAACAGAGCCGGGCGGTCACATGATTAACTGCACATAAAGTTTCAGCGGCAAAACAACAACAAGCTTAAGCTTACATGAACTCAACGTCAAATTTGAGGAAGCACATGGCGGTAAGTAACGTTAGTAGATATTTTGGCTGTCACCGTAGGCTGATGTTAGCTTCCCTGCTATGAATCACTGTCAAATGTACATCGTGTGGGGACATTTATTAACGCACTGCAGCCTCATAGACACACACGCACACGCACACGCACACGCACACGCACACACACACACACACACACACACACACTCACGCATGCGTACAAACACCAATCAGAAGTGCACAGTGTGTTCTCAGGTGCAGCCCACACCTATCAGTTTATGGTTTGCGTAAAGGCTAACTTGTTATTTTCCTTTGTAATCTCTGCCTACTGAGCCTATGGTGCTGTTAAGTTATTGTAGCTCAATTTGCCTTAATTTTTTTATGTTAATGTATTATTATTTCTTATAAATTATTGTTTTAGTTGCTTAAGAGATATTCCTGGCTCTGAATTTGCTCATTGCTATTTTTATGTTTTTGTGCATTATTTGTTGCCGCCGTCATTAAACGAACAGGTTACTCATCAGTTACTCAGTACTTGAGTAGTTTTTTCACAACATACTTTTTACTTTCCCTCAAGTAAATATTTGGGTGACTACTCCTTACTTTTACTTGAGTAATAAATCTCTAAAGTAACTGTACTCTTACTTGAGTACAATTTCTGGCTACTCTACCCACCTCTGAACATAACAAAACATGATCCGGACCACGGATCATGACAAAGACAGCCATGACATTATGTTTTTTACAAGTGTATGTAAACTTTTGACCACAACTGTAACAGCAAAAAGAGCAGCAGGTATTTACCTCCAACATCATCTCCTCAAACATGCATTTCCCTCGCCAACAACCAGACGCTCATTCCATGGATAAATTAACATTTCTGATAGCGAGTTAAGTACGGGGAAAAAAAACAAAAACATGGCCAAATTGTGAAATGTCAGAAACAATTCGGAAAATAAAGGATATGTGGCGCTCAAGAACAATCTGAACCTCCAATTCCCACCCAGGAAGTGATCTAAGAGAACTTCTTCCAAAGCTTTGCTGAATAAAACATGGATGTGTGATTCATCTGCTGAGCATCTCCACTATCATATATTCCCACAGACTCCAGTGGAGATTAGTATTTAATGTTGGATTTATCATCAGCGCTGCTTTTACTGCATGTGCTACTTGCCAGCTTGGCATCCTTGACGCTTTTCGACTAATTAAATTGCAGCCGGTTTGACAGGTGGGAATACAAAATAAACGGCGATAGTTTTGATTGCCAGCTTTAGCCACGCACAGAAAACATTTAATGATACTTTTTTGCGCATTAAAGATGCTAAAAGCGATACAATGTATGTAATATCTGCACAAAACACAATTAGTCTAATATCTAATCTATATGGATTATTATTATTATTAATGAGATTAGATATGTCAACATAGTGTAAAGTTCTTACTTACATCTGTCAGTAAACTCGCCATGAAAGCGCTAAAACATACCGGTGTAGTGAGTTTATATTATCAATTGTTGCGTCGGACCAGTTCTTCCTCCAAGGGAATCTCAATTACTGGTCAATCCCAAATTCTTTCGATGACATATATGCTGAGTAAGAAGAACCATCAAGACAGAATTGGAATATTTTCTAGTTTATTCCAAAGCTTTGGGAGACCAACTTAATTAATACATTCATATCAGCTGCTCTGGCATTCAAACGGAAAGAGACTACTTCTTGAATCCGCAAACAGCCCCCACCCTCTCCAGAAAGGAATACAGGCTCATTGTTCTACTACAGATAAGATATAAGGGTGTACGCCAACTCCTACATTCCAAGTCTTCAAGGTAACACACACAGTTTACTTGCGGACATAAAATTAAAACTAGAAAGAGTACAAATGGAAAAACACTAGCTGATTCAAACATGACTATGAATAAGGAAATAACTCTTAAACATATACATGCATTCTCCACACCACCCAAGGAACTTTAGTTACTAGAGAGTTCTGGTTGGATACTTTGACAAAAGACTATAGAACTGATATGTTTTAGGGTAGGATAGGACAGCACTTTATTGTCATTGCACTTAAAAAGTGCAACTAAATTACATTTTTAGTACGGAGCCGTTTAAGAGCAGACAAACATTGTCGGTAGACAGAACAAGAATGCGGTTGAGCGCCCCATAAAAGGTGGGAAAAGGGCGACGTGAGGATGAGTAAAATAAACTTGATTCCGGACTAGACTCCGACAGGGGAGGAGGCTCGGTCTGGGGACAGGAAAAAAACTCAATAGATACGATGAGTATAAATACTCACATGTTACGACATAGAAACCACAAGACTTGCAACAGAAGTGGAGGTGCATACGGTTTTTAAGTTGCAGCCCTTCTGGCGCTACTCCAGCCATCCGTCGCAACTCAAGGGGTTGAGTGGTGGCAAAGGTGTGGGGCGGGGATAGGGGTATGTGTGCATATCTGTGTGTGGCAGTCCAATATCCATGGCCCATGGTGTGTTCGGGTGTGTGTGTTATAGTAGGGGCGTCCAAACTTTTTCCAGCCAGGGCCACGCACAGAAAACATTTAATGATACATTTTGCGCATTAAAGATGCTAAAAGCAATACAACGTATGTAATATCTGCACAAAACACAATTAGTCTAATATCTAATCCATATGGATTATTATTATTATTAATGAGATTAGAAATGCCAAGATAGTGTAATGTTCTTACTTATATATGTCAGTAAACTCGCCATGAAAGCGCTAAAACATACCGGTGTAGTGAGTTTACATTATTCACCCAAGGAACTTTAGTTACTAGAGAGTTCCGGTTGGATACTTCAACAAAAGACTATAGAACTGATATGTTTTAGGGTAGGCTAGGACAGCATTTTATTGTCATTGCACTTAAAAATAAACGTTTTATTACATGCAATCTTAGTAAAGTCATTATACTTTACAGTGCTTTTTAGGCAATGTTGGCCATGGAGCACTAGATCTAGTACAAGTTAGAGGGTTTAGTGTTGTAAATTATGATAACAAATCAGGAGACATTGTCAGAATTGCTACTGACAGTCTGGTTATGTTTGGGTTTTCCTGTGTGTTTGTGTTTAGAATCACTTCCTGTCCTGGTGCTCTTGTTTTGTCAGTGTTTCCTGTTTGGTCTCTGTGCTTTGAAGCACCTTTACTTTCTGCTCCGTGTCCTGTCAGCACGCCTGTTCCTCGTTTAATACGTTCCATTTAGTTCCACCTGGCTGTCCCGGATCATTGTTCCTCTGAGACTGATGCTGAGTGTGCTGTTTCCGTTTGTTCCCTGCTTCCTTGCGAGTAATAAATTGGTTTTTACTTGCATTCCGCCTGCCTTTCTCCGCATCCTTGGGGTCACGCTGAAAAGCAACGCTCACCAGATCGTGACAGACATAGTATCTACTTGTCAACAGCAATATGCCATAATATTACTTACTAAGAGTAGTAACTTATGAACAGTATTGGTCATCTTACATTAACAAAGTACTTAGTTACAGTTAAAAAATATACTTCTCCCAATAGGTAATTGAGTTAGTAACTCAGTTAACTCATTGTAAGAATAATTACCGTACTTTTCGGACTATAAGGCACACTTAAAATAATTTCATTTTCTCAAAACTCGACTGTGCGCCTTATAACCCGGTGCGCCTAATGTACGGAATAATTTTGGTTGTGCTTTGTTGCGTTGACCAGCTCTTCTTCCCAGGGATTTTAAGTTGCTGGTCACTCCCAAGTTCTTTTTATGGCACATAAGCTGAAGTTTAAATTGATCACCAGGCAGTAGTTGGTATTTTGTGGTTTATTCTCAGACCAGCCTTGGATAACCCATTCAGATGCGTGGCTCTCCCCGGTCTGCCTCTCCTTACCCCTCCCCGTTATCTCCTACCTCGTTGTTTTGTCTACCCTTTGCATTCCAAAGCTTCAAGGCCTACACACAGTCAAACTTTTACTTTGCAGACTGAATTGGAAAAACACTAGCTGTTTTGTAATATGACTATGGAAGTAAAGAAGTAACACTTAAATATGGATATATGTAAAAAATCTGGTTCCGTCAGTTTACCGACCTCGAAGCTATTTTATTTGGTACATGGTGAAATGAAGTGTTGCGAGTAGATGGCAGTCACACATAGAGATACGCGTAGACTGCAATAATTAAATAATTAAACACTATATAGAATACTCAGTGGATTGCAATGTGCCACATGGTATGCATAGAAATAAAAATGTAAAACAAAAATTAGAATTTCGTACAATGGCCAACCCTCGTTTTGAAGGCCTACTGAAAGCCACTACTAGCGACCACGCAGTCTGATAGTTTATATATCAATGATGAAATCTTAACATTGCAACACATGCCAATACGGCCGGGTTAACTTATAAAGTGACATTTTAAATTTCCCGCTAAACTTCCGGTTGAAAACGTCTGGATATGATGACGTATGCGCGTGACGTCAATCGTTGAACCGGAAGTATTGGTACCCCATTGAATCCAATACAAAAAACCTCTGTTTTCATCTCAAAATTCCACAGTATTCTGGACATCTGTGTTGGTGAATCTTTTGCAATTTGTTTAATGAACAATGAAGACTGCAAAGAAGAAAGCTGTAGGTGGGATCGGTGTATTAGCGGCGGACTACAGCAACACAACCAGGAGGACTTTGACTTGGATAGCAGACGCGCTAGCCGACGCTAGCCGACGCTAGCCGACGCTAGCCGACGCTAGCCGACGCTAGCCGACGCTAGCCGACGACCGCACGGATGATCGGGTGAAGTCCTTGGTCCTTCCGTCGATCGCTGGAACGCAGGTGAGCACGGGTGTTGATGAGCAGATGAGGGCTGGCTGGCGTAGGTGGAGCGCTAATGTTTTTATCATAGCTCTGTGAGGTCCCGTTGCTAAGTTAGCTTCAATGGCGTCGTTAGCAACAGCATTGTTAAGCTTCGCCAAGCTGGGAATTATTAACCGTGTAGTTACATGTCCATGGTTTAATAGTATTGTTGATCTTCTGTCTATCCTTCCAGTCAGGGGTTTATTGTTTTTGTTTCTATCTGCATTTGAGCCCGATGCTGTCACGTTAGCGCCGTAGCTAAAGAGCTTCGCCGATGTATTGTCGTGGAGATAAAAGGCACTGAATGTCCATTTCGCGTTCTCGACTCTCATTTTCAAGAGGATATAGTATCCCAGGTGGTTTAAAATACAAATCCGTGATCCACAATAGAAAAAGGAGAGAGTGTGGAATCCAATGAGCCAGCTTGTACCTAAGTTACGGTCAGAGCGAAAAAAGATACGTCCTGCACTGCACTCTAGTCCTTCACTCTCACTTTCCTCATCCACGAATCTTTCATCCTCGCTCAAATTAATGGGGTAATCGTCGCTTTCTCTGTCCGAATCTCTCTCGCTGCATTGTAAACAACGGGGAAATGTGAGGAGTCCTTCCTCCGGTGACGTCACGCTACTTCCGGTATAAGGCGTTTTTTTATCAGCGACCAAAAGTTGCGACGTTTATCGTCGTTGTTCTCTACTAAATCCTTTCAGCAAAAATATGGCAATATCGCGAAATGATCAAGTATGACACATAGAATGGATTTGCTATCCCCGTTTAAATTTTAAAAAATAATTTCAGTTGGCCTTTAAGGGTTTCATCAAGCCTATTTGGGCGATGTCCTGACCTGTGCACTTAAGATGTGACTTTAAGGTCTTACTACTTACGTATAAAATACTACACGGTTTAGCTCCATCCTATCTTGCCGATTGTATTGTACCATATGTCCCGGCAAGAAATCTGCGTTCAAAGAACTTTGGCTTATTAGTGATTCCCAGAGCCCAAAAAAAGTATGCGGGCTATAGACCGTTTTCTATTGGGGCTCCAATACTATGGAATGCCCTCCCGGTAAAAGTTAGAGATGCTACCTCAGTAGAAGCATTTAAGTCCCATCTTAAAACTCATTTGTATACTCTAGCCTTTACATAGACCCCCCTTTTTAGACCAGTTGATCTGCCGTTTCTTTTCTTTTCTCCACAAGTGAGAAGGGGGCAGAGGATGAAATGCTGGCTGTCCAGAGTCGGGACCCGGGGTGGACCGCTCGGCTGTGCATGGGTTGGGGACATCTCTGCGCCGCTGACCCGTCTCCGCTTGGGATGGTCTCCTGCTGGCCCCACTATGGACTGGACTCTCATTATTATGTTACATCCACTATGGACTGGACTTTCACAATATTATGTCAGACCCACTCGACGTCCATTGCATCCGGTCTCCCCTAGAGTGGGGGGTTACCCACATCTGCGGTCCTCTCCAAGGTTTCTCATAGTCATTCTCATCGACGTCCCACTGGGTTGTGAGTTTTTCCTTGCCCTTATGTGGGCGCTGAACGGCGGATGTCGTTGTGGCTTGTGCAGCCCTTTGAGACACTTGTGATTTAGGGCTATATAAATAAACATTGATTGATTGATTGATGATATTAGGTGACCACAGATGATCCGCTAGCTGTTCAAAGTCGGGGCCCGGGGTGGACCACTCATATGTGCATCAGTTGGGGACGTGTCTGCGCTGCTGACCCGTCTCCACCCAAGACGATCCCCTGCTGGCCCCACTAGGGACTGGACTCTCACACTATTAACTAGATCCACTATGGACTGGACTCTCACACTATTAACTAGACCGGGGGTCAGCAACCCGCGGCTCTAGAGCCACATACGGCTCTTTAGCGGCGCCCTGGTGGCTCCATGGAGCTTTGAAAAAAATGTATGGAAAATGGAAAAAAATGGGGTGAAAAATAAGTCTTTTGTTTGAAAATGGTTTGTTTAAGAGGACAAACACGACGAAAACCTTCCTAATTGTTAGAATGTCCACTATTTAATAGGGTTTGTGTTTATGCTTCACTGATGAGAGTATTTGGCGAGCGCCGTTTTGTCCTACTATCTTCAGCGGCCCTTGAACTCACCGTTGCGTGGACTGTGACTCGACAGTTTGTTTATATGTATAACTTTCTCCGACGCTGCCACAGAAAGACCTGTTTTATGCCACTCCTGGTTTGTCTTATTTTGTCCACCAAACGTTTTATGCTGTGCGCGAATGCACAAAAGTGAGCTTTCTTGATGGTATTGACCAGTCGGAGTGCTAATCAGGCATATTTGGTTACTGCATGACTGCAAGCTAATCGATGCTAACATGCTATTTAGGCTAGCTGTATGTACATACCGCATCATTATGCCTCGTTTGTAGCTATATTTGAGTCTCATGACACATTATCTGTATGTAATATTGGCTGCATTTCTGATAGTTGTTTGTGCGCCATGTTGTTCCAGACCACAGCAAATGTTACCCAAATTGCAAAGACTGCAATAAATCCATTAGAAGAAGACAGCCTGCCGTTTTCTTTAATTTGGACATGCACATCTATACCTTTGGCCGTTCTAAGGCGTTATCTCACCCTCTGAGAAGTTTTACTAATGTTTTACAATGTTGTAAAAAGGTGTAGAATAAATATTAGATCTCAACATTTCTGTCAACGAAGATTTGCGTCAGCCTTTGACACATTTTGATAGGAGGCCAATATAGCTAATTAGCCACTTACATCATGTGTTGCCATCATTATAACACTTATATAAGACTTTACATTTTTTTGCGGCTCCAGACCGATTATTTTGTTGTATTTGTGGTCCAATATGGCTCATTCAACATTTTGGGTTGCCGACCCCTGAACTAGATCCACTCGACGTCCATTGCACCCATACTTGCCAACCCTCCCGTTTTTAGCGGGAGAATCCCGGTATTCAGCGCCTCTCCCGACAACCTCCCGGCAGAGATTTTCTCCCGACAAACTCCCGGTATTCAGAGGCCACGCCCCCTCCAGCTCAATGCCGACCTGAGACTGAGTGGGGACAGCCTGTTCTCACGTCCGCTTTCCCACAAAATTTCTTTGTCAGACTTCTCCATTTCGGCCACCAACACGGTGGCCGAAATGATATACTCATCATGAACGGGGAAGTTAAACAGGACAATACTGCCATCTAATGGATAGCCAGCGGAACACTGAAATTCAAGTATTTATTTATTTTTTCTATGTAAATAAAATAAATATATATATATATATATATATATATATATATATATATATATATATATATATATATATATATGTATATATATATATATATATATATATATATATATAGCTAGAATTCACTGAAAGTCAAGTATTTCATACATATATATATATGAAATATATATGAAATACTCGAGTTGGTGAATTCTAGCTGTAAATAACCACGCCCCCCGCCCCCAACCACCCCCCCACCCTCGACCAAGCCCCCACCCCCCCACCCCCCGATATTGGAGGTCTCAAGGTTGGCAAGTATGATTGCACCGGTAGCCTGGTCCCCTCCAAGGTTTCTCCTTGTAGCCCATTGGGTTGAGTTTTTCCTTACCCTGATGTGGGATCTGTCGTTGTGGCTTGTGCAGCCCTTTGAGACACGCATGAATTAGGGCTATATGAATAAACTTTGATTGATTGATTGATTGATGTTCGGTGGGCCAAATGAAAGGTTTTGGCCCAATCAAGTTGACTAGAGCTAGTTTAATGGATACATTGAAACACAAATAAGCATAGGAAGTCAAACTGTTTTTCCACTCTACTGGTACTTTAAAAAAAACCAAACAGCTGTGCAAAGAAAATGCTGTTCTTATGTACGAAAATGACATGAAAGCCTTTGCTTTGTGCAGCTGCGTCAGAGAATCACTGACGACGGAGCAAACTGTTGCCGTGCGAGGATGTGTAATGTGTGATTAAACAGTGTAATTGATATTCCTCACAAGACGCGGAGGCTCTGCCAACAGAGAGATGGTATAGGGTGGGAAGGGGGGGGGGGGGGGACTGGGAAGCAAAGCGGCGGAAAAGAGGCAAAAAAACCCCCGAAATGTATTAGTCAACGTCAGCAATGACCATAAACATATAAATCACAGAGGAAATGAGGCTGTTAGTGAGAAAATGAATCAGGCGGAGCTCTGGACGGACGGGGTGGGGGTGGGGGTGGGGGGGGGGGGGGGTGTAACGGAGGGATGTAAGAAGTGGGAGAATATAGGAAGCATAGGGTCTCAAGCAGCGTGACACCGCAGGGGGTCTCCCGCCGTTTCATCCCACCATTAGACATGAGCCTTTCATCATCCATGCACAATATGGACAGACTATTCTTTTAATCACCTCCTGGTTCCGAGGTGGCCTTGCTTGCATTTTTTTTTTTACCAACCGTCACGCATCCCGTGGATATTATCAAGAACCTGGAGCAACATGCGACGACTTCATGGGCTCCCGTTGTGTTGTCGACCAGCAGCGGGAGTGCTTACCCGCACGGAGGCCCTGACACCAAATCAATCATGATTGGCTTAACAAGGATCAATAAGGCTAACAGCCCCGGTGACATTGCCACCAATCAAGGCGGCGTATCAATGCAGGGATTCCAGTGAGGTAAACAAAATAATAATGGAGGGATTGGAAAATATCAGCCGGGGTTCAGCGATTCCCTACGTAGAAATTCTGTAAACATGCAAGAAAACTTACCGATGGTTTCTATTAGATGCTATAAAGCAGGGGTGTGCAAACTTTTTCCATTGAGGGCCGCACACGAAAAAATGTAAGCATGCGGGGGCCATTTTGATATTTTTCATTTTCAAACCTTAACAAAATATATGGATTTTTTTTTTTTTAACCTTTAGGGCTCCTGGGAACTATAAAGGGTCTCAGTCATTAAACTGTTAAAAATAAGTCAAATTATTATTTATTTTTTTTATTTAACGCTTACAGTAAATCTCTATATCAACTTGAGGTTGATATGAAGTTAAAAAAAAAGGTTTTCTGTCAAAGACAACTCTGTTTTTTATAGTAAAACTGAAATATGCAGTATTTAGTAATTAGAGCCTTAAAAGATCAATAATGCAGGACACCATTGATTTTAATTATTTAATATTTTAGAGTAATCACAGTGAAAAGTTAAAGGCCTACTGAAATTATTTTTTAAAATTTAAACGGGGATAGCAGATCCATTCTATGTGTCATACTTGATCATTTCGCGATATTGCCATATTTTTGCTGAAAGGATTTAGTAGAGAAAATCGACGATAAAGTTCGCCACTTTTGCTCGCTGATAAAAAAAAGCCTTGCCTGTAGCGGAAGTAGCGTGACGTCACAGGAGCTAGTATTCCTCACAATTCCCCGTTGTTTACAATGGAGCGAGAGAGATTTGGACCGAGAAAGCGACGATTACCCCATTAATTTGAGCGAGGATGAAAGATTCGTAGATGAGGAACGTGAGAGTGAAGGACTTGAGAGGCAGTGCAGGACGTATCTTTTTTCGCTCTGACCGTAACTTAGGTACAAGCTGGCTCATTGGATTCCACACTCTCCTTTTTCTATTGTAGATCACAGATTTGTATTTTAAACCACCTGGGATACTATATCCTCTTGAAAATGAGAGTCGAGAACGCAAAATGGACATTCAGTGCCTTTTATCTCCATGACAATACATCGGCGAAATGCTTTAGCTACGAGCTAACGTGATAGCATCTTGCTTTAACTGCATATAGAAACAAAATAAATAAACCCCTGACTGGAAGGATAGATAGAAAATCAACAATACTATTAAACCGTGGACATGTAAATACACGGTTAATGCTTTCCAGGCTGGCGAAGGTTAACAATGCTGTGCTAACGACGCCATTGAAGCTAACTTAGCAACCGGACTGCACAGAGCTATGCTAAAAACATTAGCTCTCCACCTACGCCAGCCAGCCCTCATTTGCTCATCAACACCCGTGCTCACCTGCGTTCCAGCGATCGGCAGAAGGACTTCACCCGATGCGTTTGGCGGCCCGGAGACGTAGGAAGTCAAGGTGAGGTCGGCGGCTAGCGCGGCTAGCGCTCCAACAAAGTCCTCCTGGTTGTGTTGCTGTAGTCCGCTGCTAATACACCGATCCCACCTACAACTGTCTTCTTTGCAGCCTTCATTGTTCATTAAACAAATTGCAAAAGATGTCCAGAATACTGTGGAATTATGCAATGAAAACAGAGCTTTTTGTATAGGATTCTACGGGGTGCCATAACTTCCGTTACTCGGACTTCGTCACGCGCATACGTCATCATACCGCGACGTTTCAGCCGGATATTTCCCGGGAAGTTTTAAATGTCACTTTATAAGTTAACCCGGCCGTATTGGCATGTGTTGCAATGTTAAGATTTCATCATTGATATATAAACTATCAGACTGCGTGGTCGCTAGTAGTGGCTTTCAGTAGGCCTTTAAATAAAATCCTACTAAATAAATTTGGGATCCAAAAGGTCCCCCACTCATAAAGTGATACTTTTTTTATTAGTTTTTTTTTACTTTTAACACTTAAATTACGAGATCAACTTCAGATATATCTGTCCATTTTACGTTTCAACTATTATTTTGTTTGTATTATGCTCTTTTGTCAAATAAAACTTTGATGTTTTTTGTATGGCAACCACACAATATATGCAATATTTTTTCCACATAAAACATATTTAAGTGATATTTTTTAAGTACTTTTAAGTATTTTTAAAGATTTTTAGTCTTTTTTTTTTTTTTAGCAATGGCAAAAAAAAGAAAAAGAAACTAAGACAAAAGAAAAAAAACAGCCTGCATGGCATTGCAACTTTTTTTTGTTAGATTTCACCTCATTCCACTTTTTTTAAATGTTTTTTTTTTATTTTTGCAATATTATCAATTTTGCAATTTTTGCAAAATGTGTGGTGGGCCGGTAAACAATTAGCTGCGGGCCGCACTTTGGACACCCCTGCTATAAACTGAAAGCAAAATGTATTTTTCATGACTGCACCACATCATCAATAGTTCTGTTTCGGTGGTAAAGGAATGGCTAAATCAGGTTAGAGTTAAGGTTTTAGAATGGCCTTCCCAAAGTCCTGACTTAAATGCGTGAGTCAGGTTCAAACACTGATGACATCTATTAAACAAGACAAGAGGCAAAGAATCAACCAGAGGCAGAATTCAATTTGGACTCAATATTGAGGAGAAAACGTGTCGACCTGTAACCTCTTACAGTGTCACCCACGCTCTGCCAAAAAGATTGCACTCCTCCTTCTTTATTTGACTTTCTCCCCCCCCACCTGAGCACAGCTGCTTCCAGAGGGAAGTGGGTCGTAAACAGCGTTGCCTTTGGTTACCGAACAGTTCAAAAGAAGAGGTCGTAAAATAGTTCCAAAAAGAGTTCCATAAAATAGTTCAAAAAGGGTTCGTAAAATACTTCAAAAAGAGTTCGTCTGGAAATTGGGCAGATCCTGCCATCTGTCCGCTTTGAAGTCACAATGGAGTTGTACGAGCCTTCCTGCTGGTAGGCCCCAGAGAAGCTTTTGTGATCATTTAGAAACAATTATTCTAACAGTGTGGACAATGCTGAAGAAACAAGTCCATGTCAGAAAACCAACACATTTTAGCTGAACTGCACCAATTTTGTCAAGAGGAGTGGTCAAGTAGAAGCTTGTGGATGGCTACCAAAAGCGCCTTATTGCAGGTAAACTTGCCAAGGGACATGTAAGCAAATATTAACATTGCTGTATGTATACTTTTGACCCAAACTTCATGAATGTTTTTTTGTGAGCAACAAGTATGTGCTCCAATCACTACATCACAACAAAAATAAGAGTTGTAGAAAAGATTGAAAACTCAAGACAGCCATGACATGATGTTCTTTACACGTGTATGTCAACTTTTGACCACGACTGCATGTCCCAATACCGAACCACAAGTTACTCTTGCTGTGGTGTGAATGAGAAGGTGTGTCCAAACTGTTGGCCTGTAGGGGCCGTACTTATCAAGCTTCTTAGAGTGACATTTTACACTTAAGTCCTGAGAATTTGCGAAATTTAGTCCTACTCTCTAACTTAAGAATAAAAGCTTTTTATCAACGTTCTTAAGTCTAAGAATCACTCCTACTCTCCTCGATATTTAAGAGACCTTCAGAGGTGTCTTAAGTGGTTAGGAGTTGCCAGCAGGGGATGGCACTGAGGCGAGAGAGACGTGCGCCAACGTTCAGGGAGCGGAAGGATGTCCTGGATTTGTTTGATGACGAGCAGCTGATCAAACGGTATCGTTTAGACAGAGCGGGTATTATTTTTGTCACAGATTTAATACTTTTCGATTCCATGTTGATTTCTGCATGTGTCTGCAGTGGGCTAGTATATATAGAGCCACCCACACCAGTTTCAAATTAGTTGCCTAATTAATGAATTGGAAAGAAAATGTTATGACAGTAGCGTATGTGTGTGGCCGTGAGGTGAGTGACGTCAGTGAGTGTGTGGGCGAGAGAAGAGAGGGAGCGGTAGCGTGAGTGCCGGCGGGGACTAGTTTGTTTTGTATTATTTTGTAGTTTATTGTCAAAATATACACTCCCATTGTCCACTTCAATATTTCCAAGATATTTCTTTATTCTTAGACAACGGATTCCCTTCCGTGATTGGTCATTTCTATGGACACAGAAATGACGTCACCTAAAATTGCGTTTACGGCACATAGTAATGTCGTAATTCAGCTCTGAGTGTGACACTTAAGATTCAGTCCTACACTTCGCTGAAAGTGTGAGTAAGACGCTTGATAACTAACTTTTAAGTGCAGCTTTCAGCCAAGAATTTATTTACTCTTAAGTCAACTCTTAGCAGACTTCTTAGGAGTAATTCTGAGAAGCTTGATAAGTACGGCCCCTGTACTGTATATGTCATTCTAAAACAAAATCACTACACTATCAAAACCAGGGGTGTCAAACTTATGGTCCGTGGGCCGGATCAGGCCCGCAAACAGGTTTTATCCGGCCCGCGAAATGAGTTTGCTACGTACAAAAATGAGCAGTAAGTAAGTGAAAAAAAATGATGTTCTAAATGTGTCCACTGGATGTCGCTAGAGCAATTATTCGTATCCGTTGCCATGAGAGCAAGCATGACTACGTGCTTACGCTGCTTATTAGTGATAGTACACAACTTGTGGAGAGTTTCATGCCATAATGTCAGCGATGTTGTTGGTAATATAACCTGTGACATTTATTCCCAAATAAATGCATTTAATAATGTCTACATTCCGTGTCGGACTTATGACTGCATGGGGACAGCTTTTCTGGGCGCACATATAGTAAATATGCTGATATAAAATGTATCCTCTTCTAACTTCATTTGTGATGAATGAAATGAGTCTAAATTCACAAGTTTTGTTGTCGGTGATGTTATATAGGTACACAATGGGGACGGCGTGGCGTATATATATATATATACACATACATATATACATATATATATATATATATATATATATATATATATATATATATATATATATATATATATATATATATATATATACATATACATATATACATATATATATATATATATATATATATATATATATATACATATATATATATATATATACATATATATATATATACATATATATATATATATATATATATATGTATATGTATATATATATATATACATATATACATATATATATATATATGTATATATATATATATATATATACATATATATATATGTATATATATATATATACATATATATATATATATATATATATATATATATATATATATATATATATATATATGTATATATATATATATATACATATATATATATGTATATATATATATATATATACATATATATATATGTATATATATATATATATACATATATATATATATATATATATATATATATATATATATATATATATATATATATATATATATATATATATATATATATATATATATATATATATAACCGTTCAAAAGTTTGGGGTCACATGGAAATGTCCTTATTTTTGAAGGAAAAGCACTGTACTTTTCAATGAAGATAACTTTAAACTAGTCTTAACTTGAAAGAAATACACTCTATGCATTGCTAATGTGGTAAATGACTATTCTAGCTGCAAATGTCTGCTTTTTGGTGCAATATCTACATAGGTGTATAGAGGCCCATTTCCAGCAACTATCACTCCAGTGTTCTAATGGTACAATGTGTTTGCTCATTGGCTCAGAAGGCTAATTGATGATTAGAAAACCCTTGTGCAATCATGTTCACACATCTGAAAACACTTTAGCTCGTTACAGAAGCTACAAAACTGACCTTCCGTAGAGCAGATTGAGTTTCTGGAGCATCACATTTGTGGGGTCAATTAAACGCTCAAAAGGGCCAGAAAAAGAGAACTTTCATCTGAAACTCCACAGTCTATTCTTCTTCTTAGAAATGAAGGCTATTCCACTAAATTGTTTGGGTGACCCCAAACTTTTGAACGGTAGTGTATATATATATATATATATATATATATATATATATATATATATATATATATATATATATATATATATATATATATATATATATATATATATATATATATATATATATATATAAAACCCATTTACCATTTACATGATGTTTGTACTTCAGTTGAGATAGTAAATTACATTAATAACAAATATTTTTATTAATTTAATTTTGTGATAGATAAAAAATGTACACCAATTGGAGCATTTTAAAACTCTGCCAGACTCATTTCCACTTATTATTATGATGAACATTAACACATCACGTATTCATAAAGTATAAACAACAACAAATGAAGATATAATAATGATAACAGCAACATGTGAATGTAAAAAAACAACAACAACATAATTAATACTTTTTCAGAATGTGCCTATTCTATTTTCAAACAAAGAAAACAATGTGATTTGATTTGATATATTTTTATTTCAAATATGCAAACAAAAAAGAGCAAGCCAAACAGCCGTTGTAACAAAATGAAAACAATAGAGAATCAAAAACGGAAAAAAATAAACAAAATGAGCAATGGACTTTCTTTTTTCTTTTTTACATATTTGAAAATCTAATTTTTTCTTTATTTTTAAGTTATCATGCCATGATTTTACCAGTCCAGCCCCATTGGCAATGGATTTTCCTCCATGTGGCCCCTGAGCTATAATGAGTTGGTGTCCTGGGCATGACGTTAAAGTGCATCCGGCAGTGGAGGCTCCTCTTTGGGGGTCTTGGGGCACTAGGAGGTTGACCCCTTTACTACTGTTACCCCAGGTGGCCCTTGTACCTGACTGCCCCCTAGCCAGGGATACGGTAAAGACCTCAACGGCGGAGCAGGTGGAAGACGGTAGATTTAAGCACGACCACAACGGCTGCGATGGCGGAAGAAGGCTGCAGCAGAAAAGGGTCCCCAGTCCTCTTGGACTCCATGCCACTGGACCCTGACCCCATTCTGTCAAGGATCGTGTGGTGACTGTCTGTGCACCGGTCTCCCCACGTAAAACAAAGTCACGCACAGGCATCCTCCATAAAGGGATACACCCCTACCAGGAGGATCGTCATACTCGTTCGAGTGGCCGCCGATGACGATGATAATGAGTTCAACACCCCTGAGCGATACTATCTCGTTAAATACACAAGTATCTAAAAAATGCTGCTGTCAGAAAAATTGTATGTAAATTATCAAAAAACTTTCCGTTCTGAGTTCCCAATGAACAGACAAGAGGGTGTCTTTGTTGCACCAAGCAAAGGCTTGGAAAATTCCATTGTGTACGATGGGAGGAGACGGGAGGAGGTTATCTATTGTCATCCAAGACCTGCTCAAGCTGAATCCAGGACTATAGCCCAAGCCCGAGGCATCTTTTTCTTTCGTGTTAATGTGACCGAAAACAATGACTGTTTACATACTCCCCATTCCTTTGGAAGCAGATGTTGTTGTGTAAACAGGGAGTGTCCAAATAAAGGAGGAGACGTGCACCTTTTTTCGCCAGAGCGTGGGTGACACTGTAAGAGGTCACAGGTCGACACGTTTTCTCCTCAATTGAGTCCAAATTGAATTCTGCCTCTGTTTGATTCCTTGCTTCTTGTCTTGTTTAATAGATGTCATCAGTGTTTGAACCTGATCCAGTCTCGTGGTATTTCATGCACGCTCAACGGAAGCAACCGACACCGACCAAAACGTACGAACGCGACTCGACTCGATCGATACGCACGCTTTTATACAATCATGGACAAAAATGACCACTTTGGCGTGAAAAATTGCAAAACTCCCTGAGCAATGACGCTCACATTTCTGTTTGTTTTTTCAGTCTCTTTGAAGTCATTTCCTCCGATCGGCCATTCCTTCTCATCAACGCCGACATTCCCGGTTCCGGGCACACCTCGGGGATGTCCATGATGGAGGAGCAGCCGCTCAAAGACGTCCTCGCAGAGATCGCCCACTCTCCCCCCCCCCGTGTCTATCCGCCACAGTTGGGTTTAATGGAAAGACCCCGTGGCTGAGCTCACCTCTATACGTCTCTATTTGCTCGTCTCGATCCGTAACCACGGCGACCGCCTCGTGCGACACATAAAGAACGGCGGAACAGACCGGCCGGGCCTCGCCGAGCTTGACATTCTCGGCATGCCGCCTTCTCCAATAAGCACCGCGGCCGCACAAATCCCGGCATCAGTACTCCCAGATAGCGACGTGAGCCGGGATAACAATCGGGATGTTGCGCAACACGATAGTCCGCCTTCACTCTGCAAGTTTTTAACTGTCAAAAAAAAAACGTGTTTATGCAAACGACGCGCCAACCTAAATTCAGCTGAACGGAACAAAACATTGAGTTGAAGGTTTAAGCATAAAATATATTCAGGTTGCAGCTTTGGGTGAGTGGAGAGGTGTCTGCGCTCTACACTTTAATAGTGAGCAGAATAGCCAAAAGGTTGCAAGTTTCGGGTGTTTTCCAGGAATGCAACCTTCAAACCACGACCTTAGACAGCATGCATTCTTTGCTTGGGTTTAAACCAGTGTCAATGTTTTTGTGGGGGGGGGGGGGCGTGGCCTGCGGACCTGCAGCGAAGCGGGGTGTGTCAGGATCGGCTTCGAGATTAGTGACAGGTGCGTGGATGACACAGCTGTGAGTGAGTGTCTGATCACCTGTCGCTCTGTTAAAGGCGGCAGTCGGGAAGGAGAGGGGGTGGTTGATGGTGGAGAACGAGGGAGAGAAACTTGAACGTGGCTGAAAAGCACAATTTATTGCAAAATAAATCACGGCTGTCATGTCCGTCACTGGTGGTCCAGAGAACCCGGAGGAGCAAGACCTCCACAGTATAAAATACAAACTTGCAACGAATAATGATTCACTTTTTAAAAAGTAAACCCTTGCTTACCGCTGTTCATTAGTTTTATAAGTAAGCAAACAAAGGCTCCTAATTAGTTAAACATATTGTGTCATTTATATTCTATTTTTTGGTCAAAATTATGAGGCACAAGCTGTAAAAATTAATTATTAATCCACTTGTTCATTTACTGTTAATATCTGGTTATTTTCCGTTTCAGCATGTTCTACCTACACTTCTGTTAAAATGTAATAATCACTTATTCTTCTCTTGTTTGATACTTTACATTAGTTTTGGATGATACCACATATTTAGGTATGGATCCGATACCAAGTAGTTACAGGATCATACATTGGTCATATTCAAAATCCTCATGTGTCCAGGGACATGTTTCCTGAGTTTATAAACATAATATGAATACCATTTTTTTAAAAATAAATAAAAAGATTTTGTGACGATAAAAAATATCGATGTAATCATAGTAGTATCGACTAGACACACTGTTGTACTTGGTATCACTACGGTGGATGTCAGGTGTAGATCCACCCATGGTATTAGTTTACATTGGGATGATACTTGTAAAAAACAATAAAAATGATAATAATAATAATAGATTTTATTTGTAAAAAGCACTTTACATTGAGTAAACAACCTCAAAGTGCTACAGTGTATCAAAAAAATAAAAAATAAAAAGATAATAAAAAAATAAATAAAAATAAAAACTAGAACGGCCAAATAGCTAAAACTAGTATGCATATATCTAAAAAAAAAAAGGCTTTTTTAAAAAGAATGGTTTTTAAGCCTTTTTTAAAAGCATCCACAGTCTGTGGTGCCCTCAGGTGGTCAGGGAGAGCGTTCCACAGACTGGCCCGGTCTCCTATAGTTCGTAGCTTCGTCCTCTGAGGTTGGAGGAGGCTAGCCTGTCCGGAGCGGAGGTGTCGTGTGGAGGATTTGGGGGTGAGTAGTTCTTTGAGGTAGAGGGGAGTATTTCCATGGAGGCACTGGTGGGTTAGTAGGGAGACTTTGAATTCAATCCTGAGTGGAACAGGAAGCCAGTGAAGGGATTTGAGAGTTGGTGTGATATCGTCATATTTCTGCACTCTCATCAACTTACTTTATTTGTCGCCATGGAGACCAGGATTAGTGATTTAGAAGTAGCTAAAACACTGCCGATTGCGGATGGACGTTAGCCACTAGCTAGCTGAGGGCGTTTCAGTGTTATAACTTCACCTTTATCTTTAGTTTTTAAGCCAGAATGCGTCCGTTCTCCCTTTTCTGTCCACACACTGTGTCTGCTTGTAAGTAGAATAGAATAGAGTTGTATTGTCATTATTACAGTGAACAGGTTGGAAGAACAACAAAATTGGAGCGGATCCCCTAAGGTGCATACACAATAATATAGTAATATAAATAGTAAAAAAAAGATTTAAAAAAAAGAAATATGTGGGCTCTGTACCGAGGATGTCGTTGTGGCTTGTGCAGCCCTTTGAGACACTTGTGATTTAGGGCTGTATAAATAAACATTGATTGATTGATTGATTGATATATATGTATATATCCACACACATGCACATATGACTTGACTTGACTTGACTTTATTTATTCATGGAGCCGAGGCCCCACTGAAAAAACAGCTGAACTTTACAATGAATATTAAACAAACAAAGATAAAAAAAATTAAAAGAACAGACAGTATTTTATATAAAAAAAAACATTTTCATTTTCATTCATAACCATACATATGCATATATATATACATAAGTACTCTGTGATTGTGCGCTGCCGAACATGCTCCTCTGCTCGTAAAACCAGCAATGTCATGACATGACGACACGCTGTCATGCCCGTAAAAAAAAAATGAAATGGCTGCGTTCGGGCGGAGGGCACCGTGGACAAGTCGCCACCGCATCACAATGTTTTATGCCTTTTTTTTTTTTTGTCAAAACTCCTTATTTTAAGGCGAAAACACAAAATATGCAATATTTTTTCCACAAAAATTGTTAGAATATATAATGTGAAGTAATTGGAGCGTTAATTAGGTCAGTAATTTATAACATTTATTTTATTTCATTATTGTTTTTTTTAAGCAATGACAGTTTAAAAAGAAGCCCCACAAAAATGATTGGAATCCAAAGGGCCTCATTCATAAGTGTTAAAAATAAATCGTAAGTACTTTGTTTTTTTTCCAACTTTTAACGCTAGATCAACTTCAAACCTATCGGACAATATTATTTCTTTCATGTTTTTAGTGCCATTTTTGTTAAAGAAAACGTTGCTTTACATGGCAAACACAAAAAATATGCAATATTTGTCCCCAAATATATTTTAAAGTGAAATATTTGATGTGAAGTAATTGGAGCCCTGAATAGATCAATTATTTATAACAACATGAATTGATTAAAGGCCTACTGAAAGCCACTACTAGCGACCACGCAGTCTGATAGTTTATATATCAATGATGAAATCTTAACATTGCAACACATGCCAATACGGCCGGGTTAACTTATAAAGTGACATTTTAAAATTCCCGGGAAATATCCGGCTGAAACATCGCGGTATGATGACGTATGCGCGTGACGAAGTCAGAGTAACGGAAGTTATGGTACCCGTAGAATCCTATACAAAAAGCTCTGTTTTCATTTCATAATTCCACAGTATTCTGGACATCTTTTGCAATTTGTTTAATGAACAATGAAGGCTGCAAAGAAGACAGTTGTAGGTGGGATCAGTGTATTAGCAGCGGACTACAGCAACACAACCAGGAGGACTTTGTTGGAGCGCTAGCCGCGCTAGCCGCGCTAGCCGCCGACCTCACCTTGACTTCCTACGTCTCCGGGCCGCCAAACGCATCGGGTGAAGTCCTTCGTCCTTCTGCCGATCGCTGGAACGCAGGTGAGCACGGGTGTTGATGAGCAAATGAGTGCTGGCTGGCGTAGGTAGAGAGCTAATGTTTTTAGCATAGCTCTGTGCAGTCCGGTTGCTAAGTTAGCTTCAATGGCGTCGTTAGCACAGCATTGTTAACCTTCGCCAGCCTGGAAAGCATTAACCGTGTATTTACATGTCCACGGTTTAATAGTATTGTTGATTTTCTATCTATACTTCCAATCAGGGGTTATTTCTTTTGTTTCTATATGCAGTTAAAGCAAGATGCTATCACGTTAGCTCGTAGCTAAAGCATTTCGCCGATGTATTGTCGTGGAGATAAAAGGCACTGAATGTCCATTTTGCGTTCTCGACTCTCATTTTCAAGAGGATATAGTATCCCAGGTGGTTTAAAATACAAATCTGTGATCCACAATAAAAAAAGGAGAGTGTGGAATCCAATGAGCCAGCTTGTACCTAAGTTACGGTCAGAGCGAAAAAAGATACGTCCTGCACTGCCTCTCAAGTCCTTCACTCTCACGTTCCTCATCTACGAATCTTTCATCCTCGCTCAAATTAATGGGGTAATCGTCGCTTTCTCGGTCCGTATCTCTCTCGCTCCATTGTAAACAACGGGGAATTGTGAGGAATACTAGCTCCTGTGACGTCACGCTACTTCCGCTACAGGCAAGGCTTTTTTATCAGCGAGCAAAAGTTGCGAACTTTATCGCCGATTTTCTCTACTAAATCCTTTCAGCAAAAATATGGCAATATCGCGAAATGATCAAGTATGACACATAGAATGGATCTGCTATTCCCGTTTAAATAAAAAAAAATCATTTCAGTAGGCCTTTAACGTGGACCCCGACTTAAACAAGTTGAAAAACTTACTGGGGTGTTACCATTTAGTGGTCAATTGTACGGAATATGTACTGTACTGTGCAATCTACTCATAAAAGTTTCAATCGATCAATCAAAAACTTTTCAAACAGAGTATAATGTCGTTTTTGATTCATTAGTACCGCAATACTATACTAGTACCGATATACCGTACAACCCTAGTTGTGCTTTTATTTTGTTACATCACATTACTGTTTTGGTTGTTAGTTGGGTATCCTACTTGATGCCACTGAACATGTTTCCTGAGACAGTCCATATTTTTTTGTACCCCATTACTTTCCCCACAGGCGTGTCACCTACTGTACTCGCTACTCTGTTCAGTCTGCTCTTCATTTTTCTCCCTCACAGTTAGCGCCATTTGGCATCGCTCCCTTGCCACTTGTTAGTTTCTGTTTTGTCTGCTTAACCATTTCTATTTATTTTTTTACTCGGTGCCTTATTTAGTTCTCTGCTTTGCTCTGCTCGCTGCGTTTGAGACTTGTTTTTTGTGCCTCACTGTTTCAGGTCAACTGCTCTTCCATTATCAAAGACTTTATCGACCCTGCATGCAGCCACGTTCCTGCAGCCGGGGGTAACCAGAGCAACATTTCCAAGTCTGCCAAACTCCAAAAAAAGTCACGGCGCGATGTGACAGGTGGTGACAGAACACCTACTTTGAGACAAGACCTATAGTGATGCATGGTTTGAATTTATATACAACAATTGCGAGAATGACTTTTTACTGTCAATATCGTCTGCTGACTTTCATTTTTTTATGTATTCTGCTGGTGGTGTGCCTCGGGATTTTTTTCAATGAAAAAAAATGTGCCTTGGCTCAGAAAAGGTTGAAAAACACTGCTATAGGTATGGGGACTACCAAGAACTTAAAGGTTGAAAAACACTGCTATAGGTATGGGGACTACCAAGAACTTAAAGGTTGAAAAACACTGCTATAGGTATGGGGACTACCAAGAACTTAAAGGTTGAAAAACACTGCTATAGGTATGGGGACTACCAAGAACTTAAAGGTTGGAAAACACTGCTATAGGTATGGGGACTACCATGAACTTAAAGGTTGGAAAACACTGCTATAGGTATGGGGACTACCAAGAACTTAAAGGTTGGAAAACACTGCTATAGGTATGGGGACTACCAAGAACTTAAAGGTTGAAAAACACTGCTATAGGTATGGGGACTACCAAGAACTTAAAGGTTGAAAAACACTGCTATAGGTATGGGGACTACCAAGAACTTAAAGGTTGAAAAACACTGCTATAGGTATGGGGACTACCAAGAACTTAAAGGTTGGAAAACACTGCTATAGGTATGGGGACTACCAAGAACTTAAAGGTTGAAAAACACTGCTATAGGTATGGGGACTACCAAGAACTTAAAGGTTGAAAAACACTGCTATAGGTATGGGGACTACCAAGAACTTAAAGGTTGAAAAACACTGCTATAGGTATGGGGACTACCAAGAACTTAAAGGTTGAAAAACACTGCTATAGGTATGGGGACTACCAAGAACTTAAAGGTTGAAAAACACTGCTATAGGTATGGGGACTACCAAGAACTTAAAGTTCCTGAACCTTTGGTGTAAAAGGGCCTACTATTATTAGAGATGTCGATAAATGCTTTAAAATGTAATATCGGAAATTATCGGTATCGGTTTTTATATTATCTGTATCTTTTTATTTTTTATTTTTATTTTTGTATTTTTTATTAATTAAATCCACATAAAAAACATCAAAAACACTTACAATTAGTGCACCAAGCCAAACAACCTCCCTCCCCCATTTACACTCATTCACACAAAAGGGTTGTTTCTTTCTGTTATTAATATTCTGCTTCCTACATTATATATCAATATATATCAATACAGTCTGCAAGGGATACAGTCCGTAAGCACACATGATTGTGCGTGCTGCTGCTCCACTAATAGTACTAACCTTTAACACTTCATTTGACTCATTTTCATTCATTACTAGTTTCTATGCAACTGTTTTTATATTGTTTTACTTTCTTTTTTATTCAAGAAAATGTTTTTAATTTATTTATCTTATTTTTTTTTTTTTTTTTTTAAAAGGACCTTATCTTCACCATACCTGGTTGTCCAAATTAGGCATATAATTTGTTAATTCCACGACTGTATATATCAGTATCGGTTGATATTGGTATCAGTAATTAAGAGTTGGACAATATCTGCATATCGGATATCGGCAAAAAAGCCATTATCGGACATCCCTAATTATTATAATAATAATAATAATAATAATACCTGGGATTCATATAGCGCTTTTCTAAGTACCTAAAGTCGCTTTACATGTAGAACCCATCATTCATTCACACCTGGTGGTGGTAAGCTACTTTCATAGCCACAGCTGCCCTGGGGTAGACTGACGGAAGCGTGGCTGCAATTTGCGCCAACGGCCCCTCCGACCACAACCTACCATTCATCATTCAATTCACGGCTTGTGGGCATTGACACTATCCAAAGCACTGGAACTGAAATAACAGCACGTGGAAGAAAAACAACACTGACATGGAGGTTCATGACTCATGACTTTAAAAGGAGGCTGCAAGTCCTTTTTGGCATTGCTGAACACAGCATTCAATCAATCAATCAATCAATCAATGTTTATTTATATAGCCCTAAATCACAAGTGTCTCAAAGGGCTGTACAAGCCACAACCACATCCTCGGTACAGAGCCCACATACGGGCAAGGAAAACTCACCCCAGTGGGACGTCAATGTGAATGACTATGAGAAACCTTGGAGAGGACCGCATATGTGGGTAACCCCCCCCCACCGAAAGCAATGGATGTGGAGTGGGTCTGACATAATATTGTGAAAGTCCAACACATCAGCGAAAGTCCAGTCCATAGTGGGGCCAGCAGGAACCATCCCGCATGGAGACGGGTCAGCAGCGTAGAGATGTCCCCATCTGATGAACAGGCTAGCGGTCCACCCCGGGTTGGGAGCAGAGTAGAAAAGAAAAGAAAAGAAACAGAAAGATCAACTGGTATAAAAAGGGAGTCTATTTAAAGGCTAGAGCAGGGGTCGGCAACCTTTACCACTCAAAGAGACATTTTGGCAAGTTTCACAAATTAAGGTGCAGCACTTACCAGTGAGCTGCCTCTATTTTTTAAATTGTATTTATTTACCAGCAAGCTGGTCTCACTTTGCTCAACATTTTTAATTCTAAGAGAGACAAAACTCAAATAGAATTTGAAAATCCAAGAAAATATTTTAAAGACTTGGTCTTCACTTGTTTAAATAAATTCATACATTTTTTTACTTTGCTTCTTATAACTTTCAGAAAGACAATTTTAGAGAAAAAATACAACCTTAAAAATGATTTTAGGATTTTTAAACACATATACCTTTTTACCTTTTAAATTCCTTCCTCTTCTTTACTGACAATTTAAATTAATGTTCAAGTAAATTTAATTTTTTTATTGTAAAGAATAATAAATACATTTTAATTTAATTCTTAATTTTAGCTTCTGTTTTTTCGACGAAGAATATTTGTGAAATATTTCTTCAAACTTTTTATGATTAAAATTCAAAAAAATTATTCTGGCAAATCTAGAAAATCTGTAGAATCAAATTTAAATCTTATTTCAAAGTCTTTTGAATTTCTTTTAAAATTTTTGTTCTGGAAAACCTCGAAGAAATAATGATTTGTCTTTGTTAGAAATATAGCTTGGTCCAATTTGTTATATATTCTAACAAAGTGTAGATTGGATTTTAACCTATTTAAAACATGTCATCAAAATTCTAAAATTAATCTTAATCAGGAAAAATTACTAATGATGTTCCATAAAAAGATTCGAATGAGCTAGTTTTTCTCCTTTTTTTCGGTTGAATTTTGAATTTTAAAGAGTCGAAATTGAAGATAAACTGTTTCAAAATTTAATTGTCATTTTTTGTGTGTTTTCTCCTCTTTTAAACCGTTCAATTAAGTGTAAATATCATTAATTATTAATAATAACATAGAGTTAAAGGTAAATTGAGCAAATTGTCTATTTCTGGCAATTTATTGAAGTGTGTATCAAACTGGTAGCCCTTCGCATTAATCACTACCCAAGAAGTAGCTCTTGCTTTCAAAAAGGTTGGTGACCCCTGGTTTAATGCATCCAGCGGGGCATCACAACAAAATTAGGCATAATAAAGTGTTAATTCCACGACTGTATATATCGGTATCGGTTAATATCAGTATCGGTAATTAAGAGTTGGACAATATCGGAATATCGGATATCGGCAAAAAAGCCATTGTCGTTAGTGTTAGTGTTTGTTTGTTTTTTAGCCTTTTTGTTTTGCTAGCTAAATATAATAAATAAATAAATAAATAAAATAAAATAAAATAAAAATAAAATAAAATAAAATAATAATTAAAGCTGCAAGCAGCGTTGGTCGGGTCCGCCTTTTGGCAGGTGCTAGTCCTAGGTGTCCCAATACTTTTGTCCAGTGGTAGTCCTGAGTGAGACCTACATAGAGGTTTTTGTTTCGTGTCTCTACGATATTGGTACTGGGAGTTAGAGGAAGTTGTGTCTGAGTTCACATTGTCATTATAGGGTATTGTGTGTATTGAGGACAAAGAAGGAATAATTGCATTTTCGTTGTCATTTTTGGCACCGGAGCAACTTTAGTGCTGCGGGTCTTTGAAGGCTCGTAAAATCAAAATGGTAGCACGTATCAAAAATCTGTACAGACAGTTTAATCAGAAGGGTTCAATCTCTCTCCTGTAGCAGTTTGAAGCCGAAACGACAAACGCGCTCAGAGGAGATAACGTTTGATGTTTGGTGACCGGGTGTAACAAAAATGTTGTTTTGAAGGAGGAATAACAAACTTCCTGTTGATTTTTGCTGAAGGATGTCAATCAATGAAATGTAGGTCTAGGCCTACATAGAGGTATTTGTTTCATGTCTCTAAGACGTTCCTACCGGAAGTTACAAGCAGTTTTGTCTGAGTTTTCCTCTGAGGAGCAGTTTTTTTCTCTGTTTTTTTCAAAAATTATTTAGAGCACAATTTTGAGTTTTGGGGTTCGGTTTTTTTTAGATCGCAATTTCCACCAGTCCCGATGTGTGTGAGAAGTTTGGTGAGTTTTGAAGTATTTTAAAGGGGTCAAATTACAGCTCAAAAATCAAAAATGAGTGTTTTTAGTCATTTTTTGTCTTGAAGGGGAAATTGCCAACTTCCTGTTGGTTTTCGCCCGAAGATGTGAAATTATGAATTGTAGGTCTAAGTGAGACCTACATACTGGTTTTTGTTTCATGTCTCTACGACCTTCCTAGTGGGAGTTAGAGGCAGTTTTCTTCCTAGGGGGCGCTAGAGCGCAATTTTGATTTTTGGGGTTTGGTTTTTTGACTACCGTATTTCCTTGAATAGCCGCAGGGGCGTTAATTAATTTAAAACCTCCTGTCACTCCTGCGTTTACCGGAAACCGGCGGGATGGCCGTGCATGCGGTAATTATTTTAAAACCTCTTCTCACTCCGGCGTTTACCAAAAGGAATCCATAAAATTTAGGCGTGCGCTTTGAGTGTGATGTAAGCATACCATCATGAAAAGCACATTTAATTAAAAAAAACGTTATTATGGTCTTACCTGTACTTATAAATGGAGTCCATTTGCAGCTCCTTCTGACCAAAAGCATCGATAACTTGTTTATAGAAGTCTTCATTATTTTCTTTTTTCCGTTTTAAAAGTCTCTCTGTCTCGATGGAGATCTTCCTTTAATTATTACCTCCTGCTTCCATTGAAAGTCCAGTTTAGAAAACTGTTTTGTGTTAGAAGGAAGAAAAAAAAATCTCTTGCTGCGTGTGTTCACTTCTTCTGCAGTACCGGAAGTCGCAAGAAGGATCACTAGCGCGGCAGCGCCCTCTACCACCAGGAGGCGGGAGTCATTTAATGACTTATACAGTATTTCACACACGCAGCTACGGTTTATTAATAAAACATAGCTGCTTACTGTTCTCTTTAGCATACTGTACCGGTATTCAATAGCTTGGACCTTAAATCCTACTGAATAGCTCTTTATCTTTTTTCCTTTGTGCGATTGTAAACTACTGAAAGCAACTTCCTCCATTTTGAAAATGAGGACAGATGCGTCACTCGTGACGTAACGAATTTGACCCGGTGGAAGTTCTAGACATATGCTAAATATTTTGCGAAACGAGTTTGACCCGGTGAAAATTATAGACATGCGATAATAAAATTAATATTTTGCGAAACGAATTTGATCCGGCTTCAATAATAAACCGGCGATAAGGCCAAGCATGCGTTAATTATTTTGAGAAACGAGTTTGACCCGGCAGTAATTCTAGACGTGCGAATACTATATTCCCTGCGCCAATTCAAGGAAATACGGTATGTGGGCTGGACTTCTTTTCGAATGTGTGTAAAAAATTTGGTGAGTTTTGAAGCATGTTAAGGGGGGCAAAGTAGTGCGCAAAGGTGCGGAAGAATAATAATAAAACCTTACAAAAACAATAGGTTCCTTTGTAACCAGTACAAAGGACTCCCTTTGTACTGGGTACAGGGTGGACCCTAATAATAAATAAAAGGGAAATTATTCCTCATCTGCGTCTGGGCATAAGTCAAGAGAGTTGACATTTGCTAGCTAAATATGAGTCCAAAGAAAGAAATGGACAAATGATGTGTGGTTTGAAACATCCAGGGAGCATCCACAGCGTTGTCAACACTGCCACCTCCCCCTTTTTTTTTGCAGCTGAATACCAAGAAAATCTGGCCCCTGGGCCTTTAGTTTGACACCTGTGATATAGAACAGTGGTCCCCAACCTTTTTGTAGCTGGGGACCGGTCAATGCTTGAAAATGTGTCCCACGGACATAAAGAAATACAATTATGTGTGCTTACGGACTGTATCCCTGCAGACTGTATTGATCTATATTGACATACACTTACACAATATGTATATATTGTGTTTTTTATGTTGATTTAATAAAAAAAAAAAAAAAATTTAATTTCTTGCGCGGCCCGGTACCAATCGGTGGGCGTTGGGCACCACTGATATAGAAGAAGGAGGTGGGGAAAAATAACCGACTGTCACCGTCTTGCCGGCAGCTCACGTTGTTTTCTCGTCCGTCATTCCCGCTCGTGTGCTGACAATGGAGACAAATATTGCCTTTATCTCGCAGCAGGAAGGGGCGAGAGATGGAGATTCCTCAACACTGACAGCTCCTCAGATAATGAGCGGAGCGGCAGACGTAATTAAAGCGGGAGTCCAGCTCCCTGTGATATTTGCACAGGCGAGGAGTAATGTGACAGCAGGAGCAAGTCAAGGAAAGACTGCGGGATTGTTGCTGGACAGGCTGAACACCTTAGAGCAGTGGTTCTTAACCCGGGTTCGATCGAACACTAGGGTTTCGGCAGAGGTCAAAACTCATCGTGTAAATACAAACTTCTCCCTATGGGCGTATTACGGATACGGGAACAGCTGACTGGTTTGCGGGTGTGTCATTTGTTGTGAGTTTATGTTGGTTTTGTTGTTTGAACAAGGTGATGTTCATGTACGCTTCATTTTGTGCACCAGTAAAAAAACATGGTAACACTTTAGTATGGGGAACATATTCACCATTAATTAGTTGCTTATTAACATGCAAATTAGTAACGTAACTAGTCATTATTAAAGGCCTACTGAAATGAATTTTTAAAAATGTAAACGGGGATAGCAGATCCATTCTATGTGTCATACTTGATCATTTCGCGACATTGCCATATTTTTGCTGAAAGGATTTAGTAGAGAACGACGACGATAAAGTTCGCAACTTTTGGTCGCTGATAAAAAAAAAGTAGCGGAAGTAGCGTGACGTCACCGGAGGAAGGGCTGCTCACATTTCCCCATTGTTTACACCAGCAGCGAGAGAGATTCGGACCGAGAAAGCGACGATTACCCCATTAATTTGAGCCAGGATGAAAGATTTGTGGATGAGGAACGTGAGAGTGAAGAACTAGAGTGCAGTGCAGAGTGTATCTTTTTTCGCTCTGACCGTAACTTAGGTACAAGCTGGCTCATTGGATTCCACACTCTCTCCTTTTTCTATTGTGTATCACGGATTTGTATTTCAAACCACCTGGGATACTATATCCTCTTGAAAATGAGAGTCGAGCACGCGAAATGGACATTCACAGTGACTTTTATCCCCACGACAATACATCGGCGAAACGCTTTAGCTACGGAGCTAACGTGATAGCATCGGGCTCAAATGCAGATAGAAACAAAATAAATAAATCCCTGACTGGAAGGATAGACAGAAGATCAACAATACTATTAAACCATGGACATGTAACTACACGGTTAATGCTTTCCAGCCTGGCGAAGCTTAACAATGCTGTTGCTAACGACGCCATTGAAGCTAACTTAGCAACGGGACCTCACAGAGCTATGCTAAAAACATTAGCTCTCCACCTACGCCAGCTAGCCCTCATCTGCTCATCAACACCCGTGCTCACCTGCGTTCCAGCGATCGACGGTGCGACGAAGGACTTCACCCGATCACCGATGCGGTCGGCGGCCCGGAGACGGAGGAAGTCAAGGTGAGGTCGGCGGCTAGCGCGTCTGCTATCAATCTCAAAGTCCTCCTGGTTGTGTTGCTGTAGTCCGCCGCTAATACACCGATCCCACCAACAACTTTCTTCTTTGCAGTCTCCATTGTTCATTAAACAAATTGCAAAAGATTCACCAACACAGATGTCCAGAATACTGTGGAATTTTGGGATGAAAACAGAGCTATTTTGTATTGTATTCAATGGGCTACCGATACTTCTGTTTCACTGGTTACGTCACGTGCATACCTCATCATATCTAGACGTTTTCAACCGGAAGTGTCGCTGGAAATGTAAAATGTCACTTTATAAGCTAACCCGGCCGTATTGGCATGTGTTGCAATGTTAAGATTTCATCATTGATATATAAACTATCAGACTGCGTGGTTGGTAGTAGTGGCTTTCAGTAGGCCTTTAACTACTTATTAATGCCTTATTCGGCATGGCCTTATTATTGCCCTAACCCTCTAACCCTAACCCTAACCAAATAACTCTAAATTAAGTCTTTGTTACTTAGAATATGTTCCCCTAGTGTCCAAATAACTCTAAATGAAGTCTTTGTTACTTAGAATATGTTCCCCATACTAAAGTGTTACCAAAAACATATAACTTTGTCTTGAATTTGAAAAAAACCATTTTATTTTTCACAAAAGAAGGGTTGGGTGAATGCGCATATGAAACTGGTGGGGTTCGCTACCTCCAACAAGGTTAAGAACCACTGCCTTAGAGACATAATTGATGACAGTGTTCTTTTTTCTACAGTATTCAATGGCTCTGGATGACATATAATGGAGAATCCAAGTAAAAAAAAAACTAAAAGGTGGTGCAGAAAAATTCAGAGATGAAAAAAAAAAAAAAGAAGCTTTCTAGCGACACAGGCTGCTAAGAGCATAAAATGAGGGAACTGTTTGACGGCGGCAATCCTGCCGCTTCAACGTGTCCCTCACAGCTCCGTCCGGTAATGGCTGGTCTGTCGACAGTTCATGAGGAGATACAGAAGACGGATGAAATAATAATACTTGTTGAGGAAGACGCCTACTACACCATGGGAAACAGGTGGCATTGTGGCCTTCTTCCAACATGGTAAACACTCATAAATGGTTAAAAACTCTTACTTAATTTTTGTGTAAACTTTGATTGAAGTAATAAATGGTAACCACGTTGTGGTGTGTTTAAGCTAAATCTAGTTATGTCAAACAATCATAGCATTGTATTAGGGCTGGGCGATATATGGAATATACTCGATATATCGCGAGTTTGTCTCTGTGCGATATAGAAAATGACTATATCGTGATACTCGAGTATACGTTCTCACGCAGTTGCTTCACAAGCGCACCTTCTTACATACGTATACGCCCTGGCGGAGCAGAGAGGTAGCGGCGTGGGTAACGTTAGCTGTGGTGTGAGTGGTAATACGAGAGAAAGAAGGTGCGAATCTGGTAACAAATGAAGGAAGAATTCATTCCCAAGAAAAACAGCAGGGGGCTTCAAGAGGGAAGATGTCGAACAGACAACCGTAATTTGTCAAGTGTGGGGCAAAAGCGTTGCTATAAAAAGTAGCATTACTGCTAATATGTAGCATCATTTTAAAAGTCACCTGCTAGAGAATGAAGAGTGCTTGAAACGCCGCATGTCAACATCTCCGTTCGGTGCCACACCAACAAAATGCCCGAAGCAACCATTTCCACATTAACACCGTATGAAAAAAATAGTCAACAACAGAAGGAGATAACGTCCGCAGGAACCTACCACATAGCGAAGGACATAAACTATTTGATTTCTTAGTATGCAGCTCATTTTTATTTGAGTGATTGAAATATCTTGTGTGACATCATGCACAAAAGTGCACTTTGTTTTAAGCTAATTTAGTGTTGTTTTGATATGTCATCTTAGTGACATCATGTGTCAGAAAAAATGTATATAAATTATCAAAAAACTTTCCGTTCTCTAAGTTCCCAATGAACAGACAAGAGGCTGTCTTTGTTGCACCAAGCAAAAGGCTTGGAAAATTCCATTGTGTACGATGGGAGGAGACGGGAGGGGGTTATCTATTGTCATCCAAGACCTGCTCAAGCTGAATCCAGGACCAGCCCAAGGCCGAGGCATCTTTTTCTATTTATGTTAATGTGACCAAATACAATGACTGTTTACATACTCCCCATTCCTTTGGAAGCAGATGTTGTTGTGTAAACAGGGAAAGTCCAAATAAAAAGAGGTGGCGTACAATCTTTCGCCAGAGTGTGGGCGACACTGTAAGAGGTTACAGGTAGACACGTTTCTCCTCAATTGAGCAAAATTGAATTCTGCCTCTGTTTGATTCTTTGCCTCTTGTCTTGTTTAATAGATGTCATCAGTGTTTGAACCTGACATCATGCACAAAAGTGCACTAATAGCTTGTTTGAAAATGTCTCTGACAATCTTGCACTTTCTGTTTTGGAAATGACATGAATGTTTGAGCCACGGCTTAATAACTGTTTCATAAATACACTTTTGGTGAATTGACTTAGTTGTGGTTTCCCTCTTTGCAGGAAAGTTTAAAAGTAGCATATATTAATGCAGTATGAAGAAGAATGTTTGAATGTAGACACATAGAATCATCATACTGCTGTGATTATATGCATCAAGTGTTCATTCAAGGCTAAGGCAAACATATGGAGATATATATCGTGTATCGTGACATGGCCTGAAAATATCCAGATATTAAAAAAAGGCCATATCGCCCGGCCCTACATTATATTGATTAATTGTGGTTAATGTTATACTTTTGTCCAATGATGCTATGTTTTTACCTGCAATAACCCACACTATACAGTTAAATTTGATACAATAAAACATATGCATATATTTGATGCAGATGTATTGTCTACCCCAGGGTTGTCCAAACTACGGTCTTCAGTTTGGCCCGCTAGACATCGCACGTTTAATCGGGAATCTGGCCGGTGAAGTGCCAGCAATTTCATTTTAAATAACTGCCGGTTGAATTGCTACAAATCTGCCACCGTCTTTTGGATAATGTGAGAAAAGTAGATCGATGACCATGAATTCTGCTTAACCCTGTAACACCCCTTGTTGCAAAATTACGTTACCTTTAAAGGCCTAGTGAAATTAATTTTTTTTAAACGGGGATAGCAGATCCATTCTATGTGTCATACTTGATCATTTCACGATATTGCCATATTTTTGCTGAAAGGATTTAGTAGAGAACAACGACGATAAAGTTCGCAACTTTTGGTCTATCATAAAAAAAAAGCCTTGCCCCTACCGGAAGTAGCATGACGTAGTCAGTTGTTCGCCTCCTCATATTTTCCTATTGTTTTCAACGGAGCTAGAACGATTCGGACCGAGAAAGCGACGATTACCCCATTAATTTGAGCGAGGATGAAAGATTCGTGGATGAGGAACGTTAGAGTGACGGACTAGATTGCAGTGCAAGACATATCTTTTTTCGCTCTGACCGTAACTTAGGTACAAGCTGGCTCATTGGATTCCACACTCTCTCCTTTTTCTATTGTGGATCACGGATTTGTATTTCAAGCCCCCTCGGATACTATATCCTCTTGAAAATGAGAGTCGAGAACGCGAAATGGACATTCACTGTGACTTTTATCTCCACGACAATACATCGGCGAAGCTCTTTAGCTACTGAGCTAACGTGATAGCATCTGGCTCAAATGCAGATAGAAACAAAATAAATAAACCCCTGACTGGAAGGACAGACAGAAGATCAACAATACTATTAAACCATGTACATGTAACTACACGGTTAATAATTCTCAGTCTGGCAAAGCTTAACAATGCTGTTGCTAACTGCACTGAAGCTAACTTAGCAACCGGATCTCACAGAGCTATGATAAAAACATTAGCGCTCCACCTACGCCAGCCAGCCCTCATCTGCTCATCAACACCCGTGCTCACCTGCATTCCAGCGATCGACGGAGCGACGAAGGACTTCACCCGATCACAGATGCGGTTGGCGGCCAGCGTCGGCTAGCGCGTCTGCTATCCAAGTAAGTCCTCCTTGTTGTGTTGCTACAGCCAGCCGCTAATACACCGATCCCACCTACGACTTTCTTCTTTGCAGTCTCCATTGTTCATTAAACAAATTGCAAAAGATTCACCAACACAGATGTCCAGAATACTGTGGAATTATGAGATGAAAACAGAGCTATTTTGTATTGGCCTCAATGAGGAACTGATACTTCTGTTTCACTGGCTACGTCACGCGCATACGTCATCATCCGAAGCCTTTTCAAGCGGAAGTTTAGCGGGGAATTTAAAATGTCACTTTATAAGTTAACCCGGCCCGAATTGGCATGTGTTGCAATGTTAAGATTTCATCATTGATATATAAACTATCAGACTGTGTGGTCGCTAGTAGTGGCTTTCAGTAGACCTTTAACCATTGTAAAAAACAATCCGTTATATATATATATATATATTTTTTTTTTAAATCACATTTACATAGTCATTGGGTCCTATTGTTCAGTCTCACAAGGCTATTGGATCGTACATTTGTTTATAAGTCACGCCTTCTGGCCATGAACTCACAAACCTCTCAAGATTTCCTTCGAACAACATCTATTTGTTTCATTGGACTGGATTCATCAGATTCAAGTAAGTTATATGTCTTTTATATATTTTTTGGTTGTTATTACAATGTCTAGATCAGGGGTCACCAACCTTTTTGAAACCAAGGGCTACTTCTTGGGTAGTGATTAATGCGAAGGACTACCAGTTAGATACACACTTCAATAAATTGCCAGAAGTAGCCAATTTGCTCAATTTACCTTTAACTCTGTTATTATTAATAATTAATGATATTTATCTTTGTGGAAACACTGATCATCTTAATGATTTCTCACAATAAATATATATAGAAACAGATAAATATCAATATGCAACACTTTATTTTTATATTTTCTCTAAGTGCACATTTTTCAAATTGAACATTTTCAAATGATCACTTCTAAGACAGTCTTGTGAAATCACAATATCCCATTTTAACTAGCTAGCCACTAACATTTTTGAACAAATCATGAATTACTTTGCACCATGTTTGTACAAATAATAACTCATGTAAAATACAAAAGTCAACTCTCCAATTTTTAAATCATGTCACACTTTGAACTGGACACCAAATCTGTTATCTGTTTCTTTGTCAGTTAGTGGGAAGCCTGGCATTGCATGCTGTTAACTAGTGTGTTGTACTCTGGTGTGTAACTTGACACTGCAACTCTGAGTGAGTCTTGCAGATGTGCATCAGTGAGGCGTGTTCTGTGTTTGTTCTTGATGAAGTTCATGTCAGAAAAGGCTGATTCACAAAGATAAGATTTTTCCTCATTGTTTGTGGAACCTTCTTAATCTTTTGGACATATTTTCACAGCAATCTGGCCTTAAGCTTAATTATGATAAATGTAAAATGTTAAGGATCGGAAATCTAAAGGGAACGTCCTTTCGAATGGAATGCAAAGTGCCTGTTTTGTGGACAGATGGACCAGTTAACATACTTGGTGTTGTTGTCCCAGAAAATCTGGAAGATCTAGGCTCAGTAAATTATGATAATCGACTAAGAAAGCTGGACAAAATTATGCAATTATGGAAAGGGAAATCCCTAACCTTGTATGGTAAAATGACTATTGCCAACTCGTTAATTATTCCTCAATTTATTTATTAGTTTTTGTCATTACCAGCTCCATCACAAAACTTTTTTAAGATTTATGAGCGGAGGGTCTTCGATTTTGTCTGGAACGGCAAACCAGAAAAGATTAAAAGAAAGGTTTTGTACAAAGAGTATGAATATGGGGGCCTGAAACTTCTCAACCTTGAAGCTATGTGTCTGTCTTTAAAAGCATCAATTGTTCCAAAGATGTATTTAAACATTGAGTGGTACACAAATGTCCTGTTGGACAAAAAACATGTACTGTATCAAAAGAAATTGTATCCTGTTTTACAAGTGATCCCCTCCCAGAGAGTCTGCTGGGAAACATGGCGGGGTTCATAAAGGAAACAATCCACTCATAGTGGTGTTTTCAATTTTATGTGCCAGAAAAAAGAGACGATATTTTGCAGCAGTTAATATGGATGAACTCTAATATTGTAATAGATGGAAAGCCTTTCTTTTGGAAAAATATGTTTGAAAGAGGAATCATTTTTGTCAATGATATTATCAATGAGAATGGTAAAATGATGAAGTATGATGAATTTAGAGCTATGTATGGTGATGCTTGCTAAAGGTTTTCATTTGATCAACTAACTGGAGTAATTGGGAAAAGATGGAAACAAATAATTAATTATGGCACTACTAAATTATTAGTTTGTAAACCTCTAATAAGAAATTCTAGTTGGCAAAAAGGAACTAAAATAAATAGAAAAATATATAATTTTTATTTAATAAAGAACTCTTTGAAGGCTGCCTCATACAACACAAATGGAAAATGGGAGGACTTTTTTGACTGCCCGTTGCCATGGGATGCCATATTCAAACTAATCTATAAAACCACTATCGATGTGCAAAATCGTTATTTTCAAATTAAAATTATTTATAACTTCTTACCCACAGGGAAAATGTTAAAATGATGGAATATGACAGAGTCAGATGATTGCCGATTTTGTTGTCAGGAGCCTGAATCCACCCTGCATTTGTTTTGGTATTGTCATATTGTGTCTTTGTTTTGGGTGGAAGTTGAAAAAATGTGTTTAAGGATTGGTTTGTTTATGAAGCTTAATGTGGTTTCTGTTATTTTAGGAGAGTTCATTGACAATCATGATTTAGTGAATTTAATTATAGTACTCGGTAAAATGTTTATTTTTAAGGCCAAAAACAGATATTCACTTAGTATTACTTTCTTTAAAACATTTATTCAGTATTTTCTAACTTTAGAAAGTTACATGGTTGAAAACGATAATGATGCCAAAAAACATTAAAAAAAAGATGAAAAGTCCTCAAAGGCTTATTTTGAAAGTATAATTATGTTTATAGATTATATGATATCTGTTGTTGTGTTCCCTAATTTGAGTGACCTGGACATAATCTGGACTGTACATAAATGCTTATTTTCAAAATGTAATTTTGTTTATAAATTATATGCAATCTGTTGTGTTCCCTATTTTTTTTCTGTGTACATGAATGAAGGTGTGTGTTGCTGAGTCCGACTTGGACATTATCTGGACTGGGCCTGGTTTAAAAAACCCTTTAAACAAATCTAATTTCATTGACAACCTGGTCTGTTGAAGATAAGGCCCTTTTTTTAAAAATAAAATAAAATAAGATGAATAAATAAAAACATTTTCTTGGATAAAAAAGAAAGTAAAACAATATAAAAATAATTACATAAAAAATAGTAATTAATGAAAATGTTAGTGGACCAGCAGCCTATACAATCATGTGTGCTTCAGGGACTGTGTCCCTTGCAGATGTGTTGTCTATGTTGTGTTCAGGGACTGTGTCCCTTGCAGATGTGTTGTCTATGTTGTGTTCAGGGACTGTGGCCCTTGCAGATGTGTTGTCTATGTTGTGGGAACCAGAATATTGGTAGCAGAAATAAATAACCCCTTTTGTGTGAGTGGGTGTGGATGAGTGTGCATGGGGGAGGTTGTTTGGGTTGATGTACTGATTGAAAGTGTATCTTGTGTTTTTTCTATGTAGATTAAATTTTTTTTTTTTTTTTTTTTTTTTAGAACAGGCCCGCGGGCGACTCATCTGGTCCTTACGGGCGACCTGGTGCCCGCGGGCACCGCGTTGGTGACCCCTGGTCTAGATCATGTACATATGTAGTTATTGTGGAACAGATGCATCAAATTTCATTTAGAGCTTGTTATATAATTGTTGGAATTATACAACACTGGGTGAATGTGGTAGTCAACATGCTGGCTTGTTGCAGTGGGCTCAAACAGGTTGTATTGTAAAAGAACCCTTAGTTGTTCAGACAACGTAAGAATACAAATACAGAAATTCCGCTCCCATCAAAGCCTAATGTTGCAATATTACAACATTTCTCTAAAAACATACATATCCATTTTTTTTTTTTAAACTATTCAATTTCTGCATCAAATGCCTCCTACAACAACATCTAAAAAGTCAAATATATATATTTTTTTTAGGTTTTTCGATATTTGGGTGTTACAGGCACAGCATTTACTTATATGACCCAATTCAAGCAACCTTCCCCACTCATGGCTCAAACTGCAACCAAACAAAACAAGTCCACACACTATAACACTGAACTTTGTGAAAATGACCAAAAAAAAGGCCCACTCACCATATATAATATATAATAAGCTTTTCCAAAGAGCTGCAGTATGACGGACTGAAACATGCGGCATACCAGTAGGGCGCGGTGACGTGATCTCACAGCGGCGCGCTTCAAAAACATCCTCGCAATCATCACCCATCACGTCTCCGTGTTCAATCAATGCGACGCACACTAATGCGACACGAGTGGCGCTTAATTGTAATTGGATCGGCCGCCACGACACGCCATCGCAATCAGAGGACGATTACTTCACGTGCCGTGTCAGAACATGTCAAGGATCTCTAATGGTGCCATTAGTCAAAACATAATGTACATATGACACCCGTACGTTAGGAATGTGATCGCCACACCAACTCAACTGGTATGTGTTACTAAATACAGGAAGTGCAGTCAACATTCAAACTTATTTTTATTATTTAGTTTTGGATCACATTTAAATTGGCTCATGTGATATTATTGCTATAATTACAGGGGAAGGTCAAAACGTGGTACCATTTTTTCCCAACTAAAACAGAACTCAAATGTGTACTTTTTACGGTCAAGGCAAGTGTTGCCTTAAAGGAGGGCTCATATTTTAGGGCACCAAGGCAAACATTATTTTCAATCGAGGCAATAATTTGGAGGTAATCCTCCTTTTTCATTGTCCCATTTAAAGCAGCAGTTCCATTGGCAGCAAAACAAGCCCAGAGCATAATACTACCACCACCATGCTTGACGGTAGACTTAGTGTTCCTGGGATTTTCTCCTCCAAACATATTGCTGGGTATTGTGGCTCAATGTTTGTTTCATCTGACATCACATGGACAAAAGGTAAGACCTTCTGGAGGAAAGTTCTGTGGTCAGATGAAACAAAAATTGAGCACAATACCCAGCAATATGTTTGGAGAAGAAAAGGAACACCATCCCTACCGTCAAGCATGGCGGTGGTAGTATTATGCTCTGGGCCTGTTTTGCTGCCAATGGAACTGCTGCTTTACAGAGAGTAAATGGGACAATAAAAAAGGAGGATTCAGAACAACCTAAAATCATCAGCCCAGAGGTTGGGTCTTAGGCGCAGTTGGGTGTTCCAACAGGACAATGACCCCAAACACACGTCAAAAGTGGTAAAGGAATGGCTAAATCAGGCTAGAATGAAGGTTTTAGAATGGCCTTCCCAAAGTCCTGACTTAAATGTGTGGACAATGCTGAAGAAACAAGTCCATGTCAGAAAACCAGCACAAGAGGAGTGGTCAAAAATTCAAGAGTCAAGAGGAGTGGTCAAAAATTCAAGCAGAAGCCTGCGGATGGCTACCAAAAGCGCCTTATTGCAGGTAAACTTGCCAAGGGACATGTAAGCAAATATTAACATTGCTGTATGTATACTTTTGACCCAGCACATTTGCTCACATGTTCAGTAGAGCCATAATAAATTCATAAAAGAAGCAAACTTCATGAATGTTTTTTGTGACCAACAAGTATGTGCTCCAATCACTACATCACAAAAAATTAAGAGTTGTAGAAGTTATTGGAAACTCAAGACAGCCATGACATGATGTTCTTTACAAGTGTATGTACACTTTTGATCGTGACTGTATATATATATATATATATATATATATATATATATATATATATATATATATATATATATATATATATTAGGGCTGCAACTAACGATTAATTTGATAATCGATTAATCTGTCGATTATTACTTCGATTAATCGATTAATAATCGGATAAAAGAGACAAACTACATTTCTGTCCTTTCCAGTATTTTATTGAAAAAACCCAGCATACTGGCACCATACTTATGTTGATTATTGCTTCTCAGCTGTTTTTACATGTTGCAGTTTATAAATAAAGGTTTATTTAAAAAAATAAAAAAATAAATAAAATAAAAAGCCTCTGCGCATGCGCACAGCTCCAACAAATCGATGACTAAATTAATCGGCAACTATTTTTATAATCGATTTTAATCGATTTAATCGATTAGTTTTTGCAGCCCTAATATATATATATATATATATATATATATATATATATATATATATATATATATATATATATATATATATACACACACACAACACACACACACACACACATATATATATATATATATATATATATATATATATATATATATATATATATATATATATATATATATATATATATATATATATATATATATATATATATATAAATAATAATGTTCATGTGACGTTGCATGCGTGATAGTATGTGACGTATGCAAGAAGGTGCGCTTGTTTCATGTCTCTGTGAGAAGGAGAGACAAGAAAGAGTGAGAAAAGCCTGTAGTGTAATGCCCGCAGCTAAAAGCAACTGCGTGAGTACGCATACTGGAATACTCACGATATAGTCACTTTCTACATCGCACAGAGACAAACCCGCGATATGACGAGTATATTCCATATATCGCCCAGCCCTAGTCTGAGGTATTAACACGCCGCCGTAAGCATAAAATGTCCACCATACGTAAATATTAATTATTATGAATGTTACTACATTACAATTGTCAGGTCCAAACACTGATGACATCTATTAAACAAGACAAGAGGCAAAGAATTCAACAGAGACAGAATTCAATTTGGACTCAATTGAGGAGACACGCCTGGACACACTGTACTCTTGCACAGTATCTCAGCACGCTCTGCCAAAAGATTGAATGCCTCCTTCTTTTATTTTGGAACCCTCCCCGACCACATGGCCACCTTGACAAAGGTGGCAAAAAGTTCACAGAAAAGGTCGTAAACAATTCACAGGAAAGGTCAGTTCAAACAGAGTCGGTAAAATAGTTCAAAAAGAGTTCCATAAAATTGTTAAAAAAAGAGTTCGTAAAATACTTCAAAAAGAGTTCGCCTGGAAATTGGGCAGATCCTGTCATCTCTCCGCTCTGAAGTCCTTGGGCCAGAACAACATCCTTCTGTTGATTACCATACATGAAATAACACAGGAACACCTTTATCTTGCCCCCCCCCCCCCCCACACAGTGGAGTTTTACGAGTCTTACTCTTGGTAGGAAACAAAGACAGCCTTTTGTCTTCTTGTCAGGTACACAATGTAATACAAAGTTTTTGTGATAATTTAGAAACAATTATTCCAACAACAATTATGCTTCCAACATGTACATAAAATGATGATGGCAGTGTTCAATAGAGCGCTTTACAGGCGGAAAAGAGCGACTCCCATTGGCTCCATCGTTCGCTGACTTTTGTTAGTGCTTATTTACGATTTAGAATTGCATAAAAAAAAAAAAGAAGAAAAAAAGCGCGCTTCCCCTTTAAAGCCTCGCACCCTCGCACTTATCATTCTGCTGCTGTTCTCCCGAGCGGAGTTTGTGACCTTTTTAAACTTGCATACAAGCCTCGGGCAGCCTGTCATGACCACCGGAACACGATCCAGCTATTAGCCGCACGCCGACCGAGCCCTGTGCGACTCTGAGGTAAACAACAGCAACACCTGCAGAGGATCTCATCCAGCACTCACGCCGCGTGATGGACTCCGTGTTTTTACTACAAAGCAGTCGGGGACCATTAGGGGACGGCCATGGTGTGGTGTCTTGAAGCAAGTGTCGCCCAGGTTCAACTCCTGGACGACACGGCTGAGTTGCAGGTTGCAGAGCAGGGGGAATGTTCAGCCAAAGCCAGCAACAGGTGGCAGCCATTCCCTCGGGCGTGGAAGCCATATTTACCTCCATTACGAGCGGCTTTGTTGTTCTTATTAGCGCCGGCAACTTGCAGCCTGGCTGCCATGGCAACACTCAACAAGAGAAGGCTTTATAGCCCTCCCAAATATACGAAGCTGCTACCCTAACGTGATGTCCCACTCCAATGGTAGCACGGCGACTAGGGATGATGTTTGATAAGAAATTATCGAGTTCGAGCCCATTATTGAATCCTCTTATCGAACCGATTCCTTATCGATTCCAGGTAGGTTGTTGTACATGGAAAAAAACACAATATTTGGTTTAACAAAAGCTCACTTTTATTTTATAAGAAAAGAATATAATTAAAATAAATAAATAAATATTGACTGTTAGCCCCCTAAAAAAATATATATATATTGACTGTTGTTACCCAAAGTATATTAAGTGGGATTTTTCAGAAAAACAAATATATACAGTAACACAAAAACAACCTGTCTCTGTGATCACTATAGGTGTATAAATAATAATATAGTGTTAAATAAAATCAGTCCCTTGGGCACAAAACTGAAAATAATACAGCTCTCCAAAAAGTGCACTTCTGCTGCTATTGGAACATACTAACTACACACACTATGACACTAAGAACACCACAGTCATCAATCAACAATTCTTCTTCCCTTACTTGAGAGCGAAGCCTGGCAATAATTGCATATTGCCTGTTCTGCCCTCACTATACGTGTTGAGGTTATACAGCTTGGCAGACAGCTAACAAACAATCCAAGACGTCTAATAAAGTTCCAAAGCAGATTAATCCTCCCTAGGCTCTTAATTGTTGTTGATCTTGCTTTGTCTTTTCCTATCTTTACTTTTGTTTTGCACTGGACTGTTTTTTGTTTTGTTTTGAAACTGAAATACACACAATGACAAATGTATAAGCTATGTAATTCAATTAACATACTAAAATGTAATACACAATATGTAAATATTAGCTTCACACAAATATACAGTACTATCATCAAACAAATACTTCTGAGTGTTGAAACTATTTCGATGGTGGAAATACACGACTGGCAGCCATTTTAAGTCCTCAAAACATCCATTGAAACAGTGCACAAAAATCGTTTTTCAATAAACATCTTAGTATCAAATTGAAACACTTTCCACCTTAATATTGAGTTACATAAACAAGTTAAAGACCTACTGAAATGATTTTTTTTTATTTAAACGGGAATAGCAGATCCATTCTATGTGTCATACTTGATCATTTGGCGATATTGCCATATTTTTGCTAAAAGGATTTAGTAGAGAAAATCGACGATAAAGTTTGCAACTTTTGCTCGCTGATAAAAAAAAAGCCTTGCCTGTAGCGGAAGTAGCGTGACGTCACAGGAGCTAGTATTCCTCACAATTCCCCGTTGTTTACAATGCAGCGAGAGAGATTCGGACCGAGAAAGTGATGATTACCCCATTAATTTGAGCGAGGATGAAAGATTCGTGGATGAGGAACGTTACAGTGAAGGACTTGAGAGACAGTGATGGACGTATCTTTTTTCGCTCTGACCGTAACTTAGGTACAAGCTGGCTCATTGGATTCCACACTCTCCTTTTTCTATTGTGGATCACGGATTTGTATTTTAAACCACCTGGGATACTATATCCTCTTGAAAATGAGAGTCGAGCACGCGAAATGGACATTCAGTGCCTTTTATCTCCACGACAATACATCGGCGAAATGCTTTAGCTACGAGCTAACGTGATAGCATCGTGCTTTAACTGCATATAGAAACAAAAGAAATAAACCCCTGACTGGAAGTATGGATAGAAAATCAACAATACTATTAAACCGTGGACATGTAAATACACGGTTAATGCTTTCCAGGCTGGCGAAGGTTAACAATGCTGTGCTAACGACGCCATTGAAGCTAACTTAGCAACCGGACTGCACAGAGCTATGCTAAAAACATTAGCTCTCCACCTACGCCAGCCAGCCCTCATTTGCTCATCAACACCCGTGCTCACCTGCGTTCCAGCGATCGGCAGAAGGACGAAGGACTTCACCCAATGCGTTTGGCGGCCCGGAGATGTAGGAAGTCAAGGTGAAGTCAGCGGCTAGCGCGGCTAGCACGGCTAGCGCGGCTAGCGCGGCTAGCGTGGCTAGCGCGGCTAGCGCTCCAACAAAGTCCTCCTGGTTGTGTTGCTGTAGTCCGCTGCTAATACACTGATCCCACCTACAACTGTCTTCTTTGCAGCCTTCATTGTTCATTAAAAAAATTGCAAAAGATGTCCAGAATACTGTGGAATTATGAAATGAAAACAGAGCTTTTTGTATAGGATTCTACGGGGTACCATAACTTCCGTTACTCGGACTTCGTCACGCGGATACGTCCTCATACCGCGATGTTTCAGCCGGATATTTCCCGGGAATTTTAAAATGCCACTTTATAAGTTAACCCGGCCGTATTGGCATGTGTTGCAATGTTAAGATTTCATCATTGATATATAAACTATCAGACTGCGTGGTCGCTAGTAGTGGCTTTCAGTAGGCCTTTAAACAGTTTACTTACAGACTTATCTTTTCCAAGGCTTGTAGGAGCTAAGCTCTATAAATATATAAATAAACATTGATTGATTGATTGATAGATAGATAGATAACCCCCTCCCGTCTCCTCCCATCGTACACAATGGAATTTTCCAAGCCTTTGCTTGGTGCAACAAAGACAGCCTCTTGTCTGTTCATTGGGAACTCAGAACGGGAAAGTTTTTTGGATAATTTACACACAATTTTTCTGACAAATATGTTTACTCATGTCGAATCCTTCCTGCGCTTTGCGCTTTCCTTTGATTTGTCAACCCTCACACTATATTCACGCCCCTGCTCATTTCATGCCACTCATTTGCTCGTTCTCATTGCACTTTTAATAGAATTGTCAGCATGAATGATGCCAAGCGGGCCTTGGGAGCGTGACATTTGGCTCGCCTCGCGAGGTGCGCGGAAATAAATGGCGTCAGCGGAGTGACTGCAGGCGTCGGGCGGGAGGAAGTCCGGCTGCAGATTTTGGGTTCGACTCTCGCCTCGGAGATTGTTGGCCCCGTCTTTTCATGAGAGAGTCTGGCAGCAAGATCAATAATGTTATAAATCGAGCGCGGGCACGGTTTTGATGCGCGCGCGCGCGTTTCCCTCCCCCGCGGCGTCCGCCCGCGCGCACACCGTCCTAATAAACCGGCGCAGGATTTGAATTTAAGAGTGCATTAAGTGAGCGTCACGCGGCACAAACTCCAGCCAAGGCTGACCTTATGAAATGGAAGTTGACGGTGCGAGCAATGATCTTTATTTGTTTGTGGAAAGGCCAGCGAGACGGCGACAGCAACAATAGCAGCTCACCTGTTGTGCCAATAAGGATCTTGCAGCACATCGGTAAAAGTCAGCCGCCTGCGACGGTCGATGCCCAGCTGACTGCTTACGCCGACCAAACACACGGACAACAAGAGGAATGTCAATAATCCTGCTCATTCTCTTACACAAATGTTTATTTAAAATTCAACTAAATTACTCTGGCACCACTTTTCCAGGAAAGTAAACAAAGGGTGGTTCCGTATGTAATCGCCCTGAGAAGGGAGATGTTTGAGTATACACATGTACAAACATCAATCAATCAATGTTTATTTATATAGCCCTAAATCACACGCGTCTCAAAGGGCTGCACAAGCCACAACCACATCCGCGGTACGGAGCCCACATAAGGGCAAGGAAAAACTCACAACCCCAATGGGACGTCGATGTGAATGACTATGAGAGACCTTGGAGAGGACCGCAGATGTGGGTGACCCCCCCCACCCCCTCTAGGGGAGACCAGGTGCAATGGACGTCGACTGGGTCTGACATAATATTGTGAAAGTCCAGTCCATAGTAGATCTAACATCATAGTGAGAGTCCAGTCCATAGTGGGGCCAGCAGGAGACCAGGTGCGAGCGGAGACGGGTCAGCAGCGCAGAGACGTCCCCAACCCATGCACAGGCGAGCGGTCCACCCCGGGTCCCGACTCTGGACAGCCAACATGTACATGTACAAACCCTGTTTCCATGTGAGTTGGGAAATGGTGTTAGATGTAAATATAAACGGAATACAATGATTTGCAAATCATTTTCAAGCCATATTCAGTTGAATATGCTACAAAGACAACATATTTGATGTTCTAACTCATCAACTTTTTTTTTTGTTGCAAATAATCATTAACTTTAGAATTTGATGGCAGCAACACGTGACAAAGAAGTTGGGAAAGGTGGCAAAAAAGACTGATAAAGTTGAGGAATGCTCATCAAACACTTATTTGGAACATCCCACAGGTGAACAGGCTAATTGGGAACAGGTGGGTGCCATGATTGGGTATAAAAGTAGATTCCATGAAATGCTCAGTCATTCACAAACAAGGATGGGGTGAGGGTCACCACTTTGTCAACAAATGCCTGAGCAAATTGTTGAACAGTTTAAGAAAAACCTTTCTCAAGCAGCTATTGCAAGGAATTTAGGGATTTCACCATCTACGCTCCGTAATATCATCAAAGGGTTGAGAGAATGTGGAGAAATCACTGCATGTAAGCAGCTAAGCCCGTGACCTTCCATCCCTCAGGCTGCACTGCATCAACAAGCCACATCAGTGTGTAAAGGATATCAACACATGGGCTCAGGAACACTTCAGAAACCCACTGTCAGTAACTACAGTTAGTCGCTACATCTGTAAGTGCAAGTTAAAACTCTCCTACGCAAGGCGAAAACCGTTTATCAACAACACCCAGAAACGCCGTCGGCTTCGCTGGGCCTGAGCTCATCTAAGATGGACTGATACAAAGTGGAAAAGTGTTCTGTGGTCTGACGAGTCCACATTTCATATTGATTTTGGAAACTGTGGACGTCGTGTCCTCCGGACCAAAGAGGAAAAGAACCACCCGGATTGTTCTAGGCGCAAAGTGTAAAAGGCAGCATGTGTGATGGTATGGGGGTGTATTAGTGGCCAAGACATGTTCTAGGGTGAAAGTGTAAAAGGCAGCATGTGTGATGGTATGGGGGTGTATTAGTGGTCAAGACATGGGTAACTTACACATCTGTGAAGGCACCATTAATGCTGAAAGGTACATACAGCTTTTGGAGCAACATATGTTGCCATCCAAGCAACGTTACCATGGACGCCCCTGCTTATTTCAGCAAGACAATGCCAAGCCACGTGTTACATCAACGGGGCGTCATAGTAAAAGAGTGCGGGTACTAGACTGGCCTGCCTGTAGTCCAGACCTGTCTCCCATTGAAAATGTGTGGCGCATTATGAAGCTTAAAATCATAATGTTGAACAACTTAAGCTGTACATCAAGCAAGAATGGGAAAGAATTCCACTTCAAAAATGTGTCTCCTCAGTTCCCGAACCTTTACTGAGTGTTGTTAAAAGGAAAGGCCATGTAACACAGTGGTGAACATGCCCCTGTGCCAACTTTTTTGCAATGTGTTGCTGCCATTAAATTCTAAGTTAATGATTATTTGCAAAAAAATAATTAAGTTTGCAGTGTATTCAATTGAATATAAGTTGAAAAGGATTTGCAAATCATTGTATTCTGTTTTTATTTACGAATTACACAACGTGCCAACTTCACTGCTTTTGGGTTTTGTACAAAGTGCACCTTACGGTAGAATTCTCGCGACTGAGCTGGGAGGTTTTTTTTTATCGTAAAATCTAAATATTTCTAAAAATGGCAATTGTGTAAAAAGATCATGATTATTTATACTCATATACTGTTTATTCACAAGTTCATTTATGGGCGGCCCTCTGAATGGAAACAAGTAGTAGAAAAGGACCTTTAATTTAATTTAAAAAAAAAAAACCTTATAAAATTTCCCATGTCTTGGTTCAATGCTGCCTTTCTCCAGCTGAATCTGAGCCGCCTTGTCAGGGTCCAACAGCAGCTGTGATATACCAGGAGCTTTTTCCTGATTAATTGGCGGGCGGCGACTATTTGCACGGACATAAAAGTCAAGCTCGGGACGATAAAGACGGTGTGATGTTCCACTAGAACAATGAAAGGACAAAAACCCTCCGATCATCCGGGGAGTTCATCATCGGGACTGCTTTTTAAAAAACCCAGTAAATATACTACATTGCCAAAAGTATTTGGCCACCTGCCTTGACTCACATATGAACTTGAAGTGCCATCCCATTCCTAACCCATAGGCTTCAATATGATGTGGGTCCACCTTTTGCAGCTATTACAGCTTCAACTCATCTGGGAAGGCTGTCCACAAGGTTGCGGAGTGTGTTTATAGCAGGGGTCACCAACCTTTTTGAAAGCAAGAGCTACTTCTTGGGTAGTGATTAATGCGAAGGGCTACCAGTTTGATACACACTTCAATAAATTGCCAGAAATAGCCTATTTGCTCAATTTACCTTTAACTCTATGTTATTGTTAATAATTAATGATATTTACACTTAATTGAACGGTTTAAAAGAGGAGAAAACACGAAAAAAATGACAATTAAATTTTGAAACATAGTTTATCTTCAATTTCGACTCTTTAAAATTCAAAATTAAACCGAAAAAAAGAAGAGAAAAACTTAAAAAAAGAATTTATGGAACATCATTAGTAATTTTTCCTGATTATAAGATTAATTTTAGAATTTTGATGACATGTTTTAAATAGGTTAAAATCCAATCTGCACTTTATTAGAATATATAACAAATTGGACCAAGCTATATTTCTAACAAAGACAAATCATTATTTCTTCTAGATTTTCCAGAACAAAAATTTTAAAATAAATTCAAAATACTTTGAAATAAGATTTAAATTTGATTCAACAGATTTTCTAGATTTGCCAGAATATTTTTTTTGAATTTTAATCATAATAAGTTTGAAGAAATATTTCACAAATATTCTTCGTTGAAAAAACAGAAGCTAAAATTAAGAATTAAATTAAAATGTATTTATTATTATTTACAATAAAAAAAAATACATTTACTTGAACATTGATTTAAATTGTCAGGAAAGAAGAGGAAGGAATTTAAATGTTAAAAAGGTATATGTGTTTAAAAATCCTAAAATCATTTTAAGGTTGTATTTTTTCTCTAAAATTGTTTTTCTGAAAGTTATAAGAAGCAATGTAAAAAAATGTATGAATTTATTTAAACAAGTGAAGACCAAGTCTTTCAAATATTATATAATATTATATAATATATAATAGCTTGCGAGTAAATAAATAACATTTAAAAAATAGAGGCAGCTCACTGGTAAGTGCTGCTATTTGAGCTATTTTTAGAACAGGCCAGCGGGCTACTCATCTGGTCCTTACGGGCTACCTGGTGCCCGCGGGCACCGCGTTGGTGACCCCTGGTCTATAGGAATTTTCCACCATTCTTCCAAAAGCGCATTGGTGAGGACGAGAAGGCCTGGCTCTCAGTCTCCGTTCTAATTCATCCCAAAGGTGTTCTATCGGGTTCAGGTCAGGACTCTGTGCAGGCCAGTCAAGTTCATCCACACCAGACTCTGTCACGCATGTTTT
>NC_084756.1:25453769-25478769 GCF_033978785.1 Entelurus aequoreus | reverse complement strand
TTTTGTGTTTAATATAATATAATCAAATCAAATCAAATCAACTTTATTTATAAAGCACATTTAAGAATTTACCACAGGGGTAGCCAAAGTGCTGTACAATGGGCAGGTTAAAAATAATACGAGAACCGAGCAAACACAACACAACACAAACAGAACACGATAAAAAATAAATAAATAAAATATAAAAACAGGTTCACAGCAGGTGTATTATGGGATGCCATTGCAGGATGGATATCACTCAGTGTTAAAAGCCATGGAATAAAAGTATGTTTTTAAGAGAGATTTAAAAACAGGAAGAGAGGAAGCTTGTCTAACACTCAGGGGTAGGTCATTCCAGAGCTTGGGAGCAGCAGCAGCGAAAGCTCCGTCACCTCTAAGCTTCAGCCTTGTGTCCGGGACCGTCAGTAGCAGCTGATCGGCTGATCTTAGGGATCGGGTGGGGCAGTAAGGCTGAAGGAGGTCGGAGAGATATGTTGGCGCGAGGTTGTTTAGACATTTAAAAACAAATACAAGGAGTTTAAAATTGATTCTGTAACAATAGAGTTAAAGGTAAATTGAGCCAATTGGCTATTTCTGGCAATTTACTTAAGTGTGTATCAAACTGGTAGCCCTTCGCATTAATCACTACCCAAGAAGTAGCTCTTGGTTTGGTTGGTGACTCCTGATATACACACTCCATTCTATTGTATATATATTTATGATAATAAATAGAGATAAAACGACGTCCCTCCCGTCTGTGCCGTCTCCTTCCCTGCACAACAATTGTACAGTTTTGGAAAGTCAAAAATATCAAACTAGCCCTCGCGTCTTTTGATGTTTTCAGTGGAAAAAAGTGAGGACGCCCCTGGTTATTGTGGATGCTCTTCAAGAAAAGTCGTTTTCAACCTTGAGTGTGCCTGATACACGTCGCACTTTCCACTTCTCACCTGTAAGCGCCGATAGAGACAAAACGTCAACATCGTTACCGGAGATCCTCTTTCCAGACGGATGGATGCCTTCCTTAAGCATCACGACGACAAACACGCAGCTTCACTTTTGAATAAAAGGTCGTCTGTGCTGAATCCTTTCAGTGTCATTTGTCTCGGGCGCCGCAAAGGTCACCGCCGCATCAGCGCCCCGTTTCGGGGCCCGCCGAGGCATTCATCTTCATTCGGCGCCGCGGCCCGCCTGATGCAAAGGCAGTTTGTCGGCTGTGGCGTGTGATAAAACTAAGTGTCGTCTCCACTTGTGAGTGAGACGCTTGCTTTTTTTGTCCCGAGATAAATGTCGGCTCGGGTAGAGGAGGAGGGAAAACACCGAAAAGGACATCTTACCTTGAAGCGGTTTGTACAACTCCGGTTCTGGTCCGCATCAATCACACCTGGACAGGTTTCACTCACCGAAAATTCCCCACTATAAGCTGCTGCTTTTTCAGTGTTTCCCACACATGCATTTATTTGTGGCGGCCCGCCACGAAAGAATTACGTCCGCTACAAATTAAAAAATAAAATAAAATAAAATAAAAATGGTGTGGTCCTGTCCTGCTTCTCAGGTAAATCATATGTAGATGCCCATATAGGCTGTTCACATTTACTTTACAAAAGAGAAGTGTAGGATACTTCTCTTGTTGCCTTATTTGTATTTGACCACTACTGTTTTCTGTTTATTTGTTACTGACTGTGGCAGGACACCTCTGCCTCTGTTTCACTTTATGTTGCTGGTAAATAATATGCTTGTAGTAGTAGGCTAAAGTTAAATTATTTAGTATGCACTAATTAAAGGGGCAGAGCTTTAAGAGACATTTTAGCTTTTATATTTTATAAGATATATTTTTTGTGAGAACCACAATTAATAAATATATTTCAGTGAATAACCTATTGTTCAAATCTGTATATAAATATGTACATAAAGTGTTGTAATTATCTTGTAAAATGGATGGATGGATGGACGTTCAAAACAAAACTGTTATTATTAATTAGTAAGTATACATTTTTTGAGCCTTTTTAGAGAAAATCATATCATTGTAGTAAATTATGCAAATGACTCGATGATGTCATGGTGACCACGCCCATAGCCACGCCCCCACCGCCACAGGTATCTTGGCAGTTTATGGGAAACACTGTTTTTCCCTACGCTTTGTACCCTGCGGCTTATAAAACGGTAGGGATGATGTTCGAAACCGGTTCTCCCGCTTGTTCGATAAGAAAAGAACCGATTCCATGGACTCGAATCCCTTTTTGAGAACCGGTTCCCGTTATCGAGGCCACTATGGCAAAGAAAAAGAGTTGGTTCTTTATTCGAATCCCTGGGAACGAATCCCGTCCCACAGGAAATGCCCTGTGGCACGTCCCAGGAAATGACGTAGCTCAGTCGTTAGGCGGCAGATACAGAAAGCAGCAACAACAATGGACCGGGAAAAAACGCCTCAAGGCATGGCTTCATTTTACAAAAAAATACGACGAGGAAATGGTTATCTGCAATTATCGCCAGGCTTCGCTCTCATGTAAGGAGGGGAAGTACAACAAGCATTTCGAAACATGTTCAGGCTGCACATAACCCGAAGGTTAGAGAAAGGTGTCGCAAAGAAGCAGCGACGAAGCACGGCCCTCTTCAACCTGCAGCGCCAATTCCAGTGATAGTGCTGGTGAGTAACTAGCCTTAACTGTTGCCGGTTAATTTCCATATCTGCTCACTCGTAGCCTTTAGGCTAAAATAACGTTACCTTGTATGTCAATCCAGGATTGCAGTAATGTTAGCTAGACTAACGTTACCTAAGTATAGTCAGTGGCTAACGGTAACGTTAGCCTTTTTGTATGTGTCTGATAACGTTAACGTTATCTTGTAGCCTACACCAGTGGTCCCCAACCACCGGGCTGTGGATCGATTGGTACCGGGCCGCACAAGAAATAAAAAATTAAAACATTTTTTATTTTTTTTATTTTTATTTTTTTTATTAAATCAACATAAAAAACACAAGATACAAAAAAGTGTTGTTTCTTTCTGTTATTAATATTTCTGGTTCCTACATTATATATCAATAAAGATCAATACAGTCTGCAGGGATACAGTCCGTAAGCACACATGATTGTATTTTTTTATGACCAAAAACAAAACAAAACAAAAACCTACCATGGGTAACAGTCAATATTTATTTATTTTATTTTATTTTTTAGGGGGGTAACGACAGTAAATATTTATTTTATATATATTTTTTCTTATAAAATAAAAGTGAGCTTTTGTTAAACCAAATATTGTGTTTTTTTCCATATACAACAACCTATCTGGACTCCATAAGAGAATCGATAAGGAATCGGTTCGATAAGAGGATTCGATAATGGGCTCGAACGCGATCATTTCTTATCAAACATCATCCCTATAAAACGGTGCAGCTCATTTGTGGATTTCTCTTGGCCGACGGCCATCGTGCGAGTAAGTTTAAAAGACCCTGAAATGGGGTGTTGTTGTTTGTGCTATGGCGCCCTCTTTTGGACAGGTTCGCTCACTGCGGGTGCTGCTGGGTGAACCTTTACAGTGTTTCAATCAAGTTAAAGTTCCACTGATAGTCACACAAACACACACACACTAGGTGTGGTGAAATAACCCTCTGCATTCGACCCATGCCCTTGTTCCACCCCCTGGGAGGTGAGGGGAGCAGTGAGCAGCAGCGGTGGCCGCGCTCGGGAATCATTTTGATGATTTAACCCCAAATTCCAATTCTGTGTTACTATTATTAACTTACACTAGCATTATTTTTGTATTGTTTCAGTTTCACAAATTCCTCAGTAAATTCACCAAAATGTCACAGTGGACTTATTGAGTCTGTTTAGCTTATTGGAGAGCTAGCTTCCGCAGCTAGCGGGTCCATGGCGATGACTTATGTTTTGTTTGATCAGCCGTTTTACTGCCGTGTTACAGACACAATTAAGGTTTGTAAATAAACATTTACAGGATAGTTCTGTGTAAACAACTCATTTTGGTACACACCTTTTTTTTAAATGGTACTTTCTACGGCAGTTTTACGGTACTGTTAAACGAAAATGTTGGTACGTTAAATAGTATACATTAAGCATTAGTTTACTACACAAAAGATACACCGAAAAGTAAAACTTAGTGTTTAAAACCTTGAACTGGATTTAGAAGCGGCGTCCATGGCGTTTCTACTCGTATGGCTTCTTCCTTCATCACTTTAAGTAAATTTTGTAAGTTTGACAATATAACTAAAATAATTATTCCAGTTTAATGCTGTTTAAAGCATTAAACTGGAATTAGAAGTGCCACTTGTATGGTTTCTTCCTTCATCACTTTAAAGGCCTACTGAAATGAATTTTTTTTAAATTTAAACGGGGATAGCAGATCCATTCTATGTGTCATACTTGATCATTTCGCGATATTGCCATATTTTTGCTGAAAGGATTTAGTAGAGAACATCGACGATAAAGTTCGCAACTTTTGGTCGCTGATAAAAAAAAAAGCCTTGCCTGTAGCGGAAGTAGCGTGACGTCACAGGTTGAAAGGCTCCTCACATTTCCACATTGTTTACACCAGCAGCGAGAGAGATTCGGACCGAGAAAGTGACGATTAACCCATTAATTTGAGCAAGGATGAAAGATTTGTGGATGAGGAACGTGAGAGTGAAGGACTAGAGTGCAGTGCAGGACGTATCTTTTTTCACTCTGACCGTAACTTAGGTACAAGCTGGCTCATTGGATTCCACACTCTCTCCTTTTTCTATTGTGTATCACGGATTTGTATTTTAAACCACCTGGGATACTATATCCTCTTGAAAATGAGAGTCCAGAACGCGAAATGGACATTCACTGTGACTTTTATCTCCACGACAATACATCGGCGAAGCACTTTAGCTACGGAGCTAACGTGATAGCATCGTGCTTAAATGCAGATAGAAAGAAAAGAAATAAGCCCCTGACTGGAAGGATAGACAGCAGATCAACAATACTACTATCAGGAGACACCCAACCAAACACTGGACATGTAACTACATGGTTAATGCTGTGTCGCCTGTCGAAGCCTAGCAATGCTGTTGCTAACGACGCCATTGAAGCTAAATTAGCTACGGGACCTCGTCAGAGCTATGATAAAAACATTAGCGCTCCACCTACGCCAGCCAGCCCTCATCTGCTCATCAACACCCGTGCTCACCTGCGTTCCAGCGATCGACGGAGCGACGAAGGACTTCACCTGATCATCGATGCGGTCGGCGGCTAGCGTCGGATAGTTCGTCTGCTATCCGAGTCAAAGTCCTCCTGGTGGTGTTGCTGCAGCCAGCCGCTAATACACCGATCCCACCTACAACTTTCTTCTTTGCAGTCTCCATTGTTCATTAAACAAATTGCAAAAGATTCACCAACACAGATGTCCAGAATACTGTGGAATTATGAGATGAAAACAGAGCTATTTTGTATTGGCCTCAATGGGCTACCGATACTTCTGTTTCACTGGCAACGTCACGCGCATACGTCATCATCCAAAGACGTTTTCAAGCGGAAGTGTGGTGGGAAATTTTAAATGTCACTTTATAAGTTAACCCGGCCGTATTGGCATGTGTTGCAATGTTAAGATTTCATCATTGATATTAGTGGATTTCAGTAGGCCTTTAAAGGCCTACTGAAATGAATTTTTTACATTTAAACGGGGATAGCAGATCTATTCTATGTGTCATACTTGATCATTTCGCGATATTGCCATATTTTTGCTGAAAGGATTTAGTATAAAACAACGACGATAAAGATCGCAACTTTTGGTATCTGATAAAAAAAAGGCTTGCCCCTACCGGAAGTAGCGTGACGTAGTCAGTTGAACATTTCCGCAAAGTTCCCTATTGTTTACAATGATGGCCGCATGAAGTGAGAGAGATTCGGACCGAGAAAGCGACGATTTCCCCATTAATTTGAGCGAGGATGAAAGATTTGTGGATGAGGAAAATGCAAGTGAAGGACTAGTGGGGAGTTGAAGCTATTCAGATAGGGAAGATGCTGTGAGAGGCGGGGGTGACCTGATATTCAGCTGGGAATGACTACAACAGTAAATAAACACAAGACATGTATATACTCTATTAGCCACAACACAACCAGGCTTATATTTAATATGCCACAAATTAATCCTGCATAAAAACACTTAGGTGTTTGTTATGCTAGTTCCTTGCTCCTAGCTACTAGCTCGAGCTAGTTATAGCTCGAGCGGGTTATATGGACGGGATCCCGTATATATAACCCGCCAATACAATTCAAACACCTGCACAACACACACACTCACTCAGCCCAAATAACCGTTCACCTAACCCAAGGTTCATAAAGTTTCTATATTTAACCAAAGTTACGTACGTGACACGCACGTACGGGCAAGCGATCAAATGTTTGGAAGCGCGCGGGGGGGACCTGATATTCAGCTGGGAATGACTACAACAGTAAATAAACACAAGACATATATATACTCTATTAGCCACAACACAACCAGGCTTATATTTAATATGCCACAAATTAATCCCGCATAAAAACACTTAGGTGTTTGTTGTGCTAGCTCCTAGCTACTAGCTCGAGCTAGTTATAGCTCGAGCGGGTTATATGGACGGGATCCCGTGTATATAACCCGCCAATACAACTCAAACACCTGCACAACACACACAATCACTCAGCCCAAAGGACCGTTCACCTAACCCAAGGTTCATAAAGCTTATATATTTAACCAAAGTTATGTACGTGCCACAAATTAATCCCGCATAACAAACACCTAGGTGTTTGTTATGCTAGCTTCTAGCTCCTAGCTACTAGCTCGAGCTAGTTATAGCAAGCGATCAAATGTTTGGAAGCGCAGCTACGTACTCACGGTATCGCGTCTGTGTATCCAAGTCAAAGTCCTCCTGGTTAGAGTCTCTGTTGTCCGAGTTCTTCGATCTTGACTGCATCTTTCGGGAATGTAAACAAACACCGGCTGTGTTGTGTTGCTGACTTCCCTCGCAAAATATCCACTTCGCACCGACAACTTTCTTCTTTGCTTGCTCAGCTTTTCTCCATAATGCAATGAACAAATTGCAACAGATTCACCAACACAGATGTCCAGAATACTGTGGAATAATGACATGAAAACAGCTATTTCGTATTGGCTTCAATGGGGAAGCCATACCTCTGTTTCACTGGCTACGTCACGCGCATACGTCATCATACCGAGACGTTTTCAACCGGAAGTGTGGCGGGAAATTTAAAATGTCACTTTATAAGTTAACCCGGCCGTATTGGCATGTGTTGCGATGTTAAGATTTCATCATTGATATATAAACTATCAGACTGCGTGGTCGCTAGTAGTGGCTTTCAGTAGGCCTTTAAGCATTAGTTTACTACAAAAAAAGATACACCGAAAAGCAAAACTTACAGTGATTTACTGGAAAAATAAAACATAACGGGGCACTTTGTTCAACTTCAGACAAACTGACGGTTATCAAGAATTGCGACAATCATCAGAATCCTTCCAAAGTCTGAATAACAGGAACGCACGGAGCGGGAAAAAAAACCAAACAAGAAAACCTTGTGAAGTAACGCCAGAAGGGATGTTGCTCCCCCGAAAAAACCTGTCCTCATCCCTCGGGTCCCCTGCCTTCCAACATAATGAGGCGCAGAGCGAACGCCGCCTGAGAGTTCCGCGAAATACGCCCACGCGCTCGGATTCACCCGGCTCGCAGGTCAATTTGCTGGCAGACGTAAGCCGCTCCCAGCCGAGGTAAGCGGGAAGAGAAGCGGGGATGAACGGCGCCTGAATGGCTGCCTGCAGGGGAGGCAGCAGCCGAGGAGATAAGACACGCTGGGAAACAAGTGTGGAAAGATGGATGAGAGAGAGCACGGAGCTTGGATAATATTTTAAGAGGGTCTCTACCGGGACTGAATCAACAACCAGTGGAACAAAAGGCACTGGGGTGTGTGAGTGACAGGAAGAAAAGCACAGTTGTTGATCTGCACGTGTGTGCAGTGCATCTGGAAAGTGTTTACTTTTTCCCCCCCACATTTTGTTATGTTGCAGCTTTATTCGAAAATGGAATTAATTCATTTTTGTCCTCAAAATTCTACACACAATATCCCATAATGACAATGTAAAAAAAAAAAAAAAAAATTGTACAAGAGTAAGTTTTAACTGATCCTCCTCGAGATGTTCCTTCACCTTATTTGGAGTTCACCTGTGGTAAATTCAGTTGATTGGACATGTCATGGCTGTCTTGAGTTGCCAATACTTTCTACAACTCTTATTTGTTTTGTGATGTAGTGATTGGAGCACATACTTGTTGCTCACAAAAAAACATTCATTAAGTTTTTTTTTAATGAATTTATTATGGGTCTACTGAACATTTTACAGAATTAAAGTCAAATGTATTGGGAATAGGGATGATGTTCGAAACCGGTTCTCCCGGTTGTTCGATAAGAAAATAACCGTTCGATTAGAAAAGAACCGATTCCATGGACTCGAATCCCTTTTTGAGAACCGGTTCCCGTTATCGAGGCCACTATAGTAAAGAAAAAGAGTTGGTTCTTTATTCGAATCCCGTCCCACAAGAAATGCCCTGTGGGACACACAGGAAATGACGTAGCTCAGTCATTAGGCGGCAGATACAGAAAGCAGCAACAACAATGGACCGGAAAAAAACGCCTCGAGGCATGGCTATTCACCTATAGTGATCACAGAGACAGGTTGTTTTTGTGTTACTGTTTATATTTGTTGTTCTGAAAAATCCCACTTAATATACTTTGGGTAACAACAGTCAATATTTATTTATTTTATTTTTTTAGGGGGGTAACAGTCAATATTTATTTATTTTATTTTATTTTTTTCTTATAAAATAAAAGTGAGCTTTTGTTAAACCAAATATTGTGTTTTTTTCCATATACAACAACCTATCTGGATTCGATAAGAGAATCGATAAGGAATCGGTTCGATAAGAGGATTCGATAATGGGCTCGAACTCCATAATTTCTTATCCAACTTCATCCCTAATTGTGAATAAAAGTTTGTTTTTTTAAAAAATTTTTTACAAAAACGTAATGTGAGAAAATTGGTATTTTACAAGAATTGTGTCGAAATATTTTAATAAAAAAGTTTGGTAACAATTTAGTATGGGGAACACATTCACCATTAATAGGTTGCTTATTAACATGCAAATTAGTGACATATTCGCTCTTAATTAGTCAATATTAATGCCTTGTTCTGCATGGCCTTATTATACAACCAGTAAGCCATTAACTAAGAGTCTACCCTCAATAACCTCAGAATTATTGCTTATTAGTAATCCTAACCCTAACATGTTCCCCTAGAGTCCAAATAACTCTAAATTAAGTCTTTGTTACTTTAACAAGCAACTAATTAATGGTGAATATTTTCCCCACACTAAAGTGTTACCAAAAGTTTACATTTTTTTGGAGAAAAAAGTATGCACGTTTACGTGATTAAATCAAAATATGTTGTGAAAAAAGTCAACAAGTTGCAATATTGTGAGATAAAGTCGTCATAAAATATTTTGCTGAGCTTCAAGAGGTAGTCGCCTGAAATGGTTTTCCCCTCACAGGTGTGCTTGAAGCTCATCGAGAGAATGCCTAGAGTGTGCAAAGCAGTAATCAGAGCAAATGGTGGCTATTTTGAACATGTAAATACCCATGAAAATTAAGAAAACACATTAAGTGAGGAGAAGGTGTGTCCAAACTTTTGGCAATATAGTGTATGTTTCATACATTTTGGGCATTATTAAATTGGGTTTAGGTAACGGCAGTGGGGATCCATCTTCTAGCGTTTCACGTAAGTAGCCTTGACATAGCTGCCCGTAATAACAAATCCAGCTTTAAGAAAAAAAGTTGTATTTTTTTTTTAGAAAAAAGTATGCCATTTTACATGATTAGTACATGATTTTACATGATATGTTGTGAAAAAAAAGTCAACAAGTTGCACTATTGTAAGATCAAATTGTCATAAAATTATTTTTAGGAATATTCTGAAAGAAAAATAACATTTTCAAGACAAAATTATGTCATTTTACACGACTAAAGTCAAATATGTTGTGAAAAAGTTTTTTTTTTTTTTTTTTTAGAGAAAAACATGTTGTCATTGAACAAGAATTGCAGTATTTTAGAATATTTTTAGTAAAAAAGTTAACATTTTACAAGAAAAAATATGTCATTTTACAGGATTAAAGTCAAATATATTGTGAAGAAATCTTAGGGGTTTTTTTGTTTTTTTTTAGAAAAACGTAATATGAGAAAATTGGTATTTTACAAAAATTGTGTAGAAATATTTTAATAAAAAATATTTTTATAAAAAAGTAAAAAAAATAAATAGAACAAAGTATGCACGTTTACATGATTAAATCAAAGTATGTTGTGAAAAAAGTCAACAAGTTGCAATATTGTGAGATAAAGCTGTCATAAAATAATTTTTAGGAATATTCTGACAGAAAAATAAAAATGTCAAGACAAAATTATGTCATTTTACAAGATTAAAGTCAAATATATTATGAAAAAAGTTTTTTTTTTTTTTTTTTTTTTAAGTTGTTATCGAACAAAAATTGCATTATGTCAGAATATTTTTGGATAAAAAAAGTTTACAAAATATGTCATTTTACAGGATTAAAGTCAAATACATTGTGAAGAAATCTTTGTTTTTTTTAGAAAAACGTAATGTGAGAAAATTTGTATTTTACAAGAATTGTGTAGAAATTTTTTAATAAAAAAATATTTTTATATAAAAGTTTTCAAAAAATGGAGAAAAACGTATGCACATTTACATGATTAAATCAAGACATGTTGTGAAAAAGTCAACAAGTTGCAATATTGTGAGATAAAGCTGTCATAAAATAATTTTTAGGAATATACTGAGGGAGAAATACAATTTTCAAGACAAAATTATGTAATTTTACAAGATTAAAGTCAAATTATTATGAAAAAGGTTTTTTTTAAAGAAAAAAAAGTTGTCATTGAACAAGAATTGCGGTATGTCAGAATATTTTTAGAAAAAAAAGTTAACAAAATATGTCATTTTACAGGATTAAAGTCAAATATATTGTGAAGAAATCTTTTTTTTTTTTAGAAAAAGTAATGTGAGAAAATTGGTATTTTACAAGACTTGTGTAGACATATTTTAATACAAAAATATTTTTATATAAATGTTTTTAAAAAATGGAGAAAAACGTATGCACATTTACATGATTAAATCAAAATATGTTGTGAAAAAAGTCAACAAGTTGCAATATTGTGGGATAAAGCTGTCATAAAATTATTTTTAGGAATATACCGAGAGAGAAATACAATTTTTAAGACAAAATTATGTCATTTACAAGATTAAAGTCAAACATATTGTGAAAAATGTTAGTTTTTTTTAAGAAAAAAAAGTTGTCATTAAACAATAATTGTAGTAGTTTGGAGCGGGCCCCTTCCTCTTCCAACATGACTGTGCACTAGTGCACAAAGCAAGGTCCATAAAGACATGGATGACAGAGTCTGGTGAGCATGAACTTGACTGGCCTGCACAGAGTCCTGACCTGAACCCGATAAAACACCTTTGGGATGAATTAGAACGGACGGAGACTGAGAGCCAGGCCTTCTCCACCTTCATATGTGAGTCAAGGCAGGTGGCCAAATACTTTTGGCAATATTGTGTATGTTTCATACATTTTGGGCATTATTAAGTTGGGTTTAGGTAACGGCAGCGGGGATTCATCTTCTTGCTTTTCACGTAAGTAGCCTTGAAATAGCTGCCCGCAATAACAAATCCAGCTTAAAGAATAGCAAACAACACAAAACCGAGCCAGGCTGATGAAAACACATTTGTCAAAAGGAATATAGTTTCCAAAAAAGATTGTTTCCCAGCATATCTCCTCTTCCCACTCCACTCTGGCAGCGCAGCCATCCAAAATGATAAATAGCTTTCAATTAAGGCCCGGCTTTGTCGACGGCAATGTGTCATGCGCTCCGAGGTCGACTTTACATTTATTCAATAAGGATGCAGCGGTAAGCAATAGACAAGACGTGGGGGGGGGCGGGGAGGGAAGACAAATGGTTGCCCAAAATTGCCGGTCATGTTTGGGTAGTATCTGAGGAAAGAGCCCCCGGATGATGATTGCATTGGCGGTTAAGCGTTGGCGTGGCATCCATCAAAAAGGCTGCCGAGTGTGATTAGGTTATTCCTTGGCTAACTAATGAAGGTAATTCTTTACGACACAACGTTCACGGAGAAAACAACCTCAGGCTCATTCCGGAATCTTCCGGGTTTTTTTTCAATGTTTTTTTTTTTTTCCCCCGCCGGGTGTTATTTGGTTGTTTTGTCGCTCGTTTGCCCGCGCGGTCGTTGGTTTGAATGTCTCTTTTTTTTATCTGCCCGCTTCCTCATTAACATGACTCGGCGCAAAGCCACGCGGGTCACCTTGGAGAGGATTGCTTTTTCCGCAACGTTTTGATTTAGGGCTCGCTACGTCTTGTGCCACTTTAAATACCGCAAAGCTCTCCATCAGCCGGGCTCCGACTGACATTTGAAGGATGGAGGGGGCGGGGAGGCGACACGCATTATTTACAATTATTTTACAAAACACAACTATGTAATTTTACAAGATTAAAGTCAAATATATTATTAAAAATGGGTTTTTTTTAGAAAATAAATTGTCACTGAACAAGAATTGCAACATGTCAGAATATTTTGAGAAAAAAAGTTAACATTTTACAAGAAAAAATTATGTAATTTTACAAGATTAAAGTCAAATATATTATTAAAAATGTATTGTTTTTTTTTTTAGAAAATAAATAGTTATTGAACAAAAATTGCAGTAAGTCAGAATATTTTGAGAAAAAAAGTTAAAAATTTACAAGAAAAAAATTGTCATTTTACAAGATTAAAGTCAAATATATTATTACAAATGTTTTGTTTTGTTTTTTTAGAAAAAAAGTTGTCATTGAACAGGAATTGCAGTGAGTCAGAATATTTTCAGAAAAAAAGTTACAATTTTACAAGAAAAAATTTTCATTTTACAAGATTAAAGTCAAATATATTATTAAAAATGTTTTTTGGTTTTTTTTAGAAAATAAATTGTCATTTAACAAGAATTGCAGTGTGTCAGAATATTTTGAGAAAAAAAGTTAAAAATTTACAAGAAAAAAATTATGTCATTTTACAAGATTAAAGTAAAATATATTATTAAAAATGTTTTATTTTTTTTAGAAAATAAATGGTCATTGAACAAAAATTGCATTATGTCAGAATATTTTGAGGAAAAAAAGTTAAAATTTTACAAGACAAAATGTTCAAATAATTTGTCATTGAACAAGAATTGCAACATGTCAGAATATTTTGAGAAAAAAAGTTAAAATTTTACAAGAAAAAAATTTCATTTTACAAGATTAAAGTGAAATATATTATTAAATGTTTTTTTTTTTTTTTAGAAAATAAAGTTGTCATTGAACAAGAATTGAAACATGTCAGAATATTTTGAGAAAAAAAGTTAGTTTTACAAGAAAACATTTTCATTTTACAAGATTAAAGTCAAATATGAATGAATTGTCATTTAAGAATTGCAGTGTCAGAATATTTTGAGAAAAAAAATCTAAAATTTTACAATAATTTTTTTAAATTTTACAAGATTAAAGTCAAAAATATTATTAAAAATGTTTTTTTTGTTTTAGAAAATAAGTTGTCATTGAACAAGAATTGCAGTGTGTCAGAATATTTTGAGAAAAAAAGTTAAAATTTTACAAGACAAAATGTTCAAATAATTTGTCATTGAACAAGAATTGCAACATGTCAGAATATTTTGAGAAAAAAAGTTAAAATTTTACAAGAAAAAATTTTCATTTTACAAGATTAAAGTGAAATATATTATTAAATGTTTTTTTGTTTTTTGTTTTTAGAAAATAAAGTTGTCATTGAACAAGAATTGAAACATGTCAGAATATTTTGAGAAAAAAACTTAGTTTTACAAGAAAACATTTTCATTTTACAAGATTAAAGTAAAATATGAATAAATTGTCATTTAAGAATTGCAGTGTCAGAATATTTTGAGAAAAAAAATGTAAAATTTTACAAGAATTTTTTTTAATTTGACAAGATTAAAGTCAAATATATTATTAAAAATGTTTTTTTTGTTTTAGAAAATAAGTTGTCATTGAACAAGAATTGCAGTGTGTCAGAATATTTTGAGAAAAGAAGTTAAAAATTTACAAGAAAAAATTATGTCATTTTACAAGATTAAAGTCAAATATATTATTATAAATGTTTTTTTTTTTAGAAAATAAATTGTCATTGAAAAAATATTGCAGTATGTCCGAATATTTTGAGGAAAAAAAGTTAAAATTTTACAAGAAAAAAATGTCATTTTACAGGATTAAAGTAAAATGTATTATTAAAATTGATTTTGTTTTGGGTTTTTTTTTAGAAAAAAAGTTGTCATTGAACAAGAATTGCAACATGTCAGAATATTTTGAGAAAAAAAGTAAAAATTTTACAAGAAAAAATTATGTCATTTTACAAGATTAAAATCAAATATATTATTAAAAATGTTTTTGTTTTTTTTAGATAATAAGTTGTCATTTAACAAGAATTGCAGTGTGTCAGAATATTTTGAGAAAAAAAGTTTAAATTTTACAAGAAAAAATTCGCCCATTTACAGGATTAAAGTCAAATATATTATTAAAAATGATTTTGTTTTTTTTGTTTTTTAGAAAAAAAAGTTGTCATTGAACAAGAATTGCAGTATGTCAGAATATTTTGAAGTAAAAAAGTAAAACTTTTACAAGAAAATGTTTTCATTTTACAAGACTAAAGTCAAATATATTAATAAAAATGTTTTTGTTTTTTTTTAGAAAATAAATGGTCATTTAACAAGAATTGCAGTGTCAGAATATTTTGAGAAAAAAAGAAAACATTTTACAAGAAAAAATGATGTAATTTTACAAGATTAAAATCAAATATATTATTAAAAATGTATTTTTTTTTTTTTTTAGAAAATAAGTTGTCATTGAACAAGAATTGCAGTGAGTCAGAATATTTTCAGAAAAAAAGTTACAATTTTACAAGAAAACATTTTCATTTTTCAAGATTAAAGTCAAATATATTATTAAAAATGTTTTGTTTTGGGTTTTTTTTTTTTTTTTTAGAAAAAAAGTTGTCATTGAACAAGAATTGCAGTATGTCAGAATATTTTGAGAAAAAAAATCTAAAATTTTACAAGAAAAAATTTCATTTTACAGGATTAAAGTCAAATATATTATTAAACATGTTTTGGGGGGTTTTGAGAAAAAAAAGTTGTCATTGAACAAGAATTGAAGTATGTCATAATTTTTTTGAGAGAAAAAAAAAGTTACAATTTTACAAGAAAAAATTATGTAATTTTACAAGATTAAAATCAAATATATTATTAAAAATGTTTTTTGATTTTTTAGAAAATAAGTTGTCATTGAACAAATATTGCAGTGAGTCAAAATATTTTCAGAAAAAAAGTTAAAATTTTACAAGAAAAAATTGTCATTTTACAAGGTTAAAGTCAAATATATTATTAAAAATGTTTTTTTCTTTTTTTTTTTAGAAAATAAATAGTCATTTAGCAAGAATTGCAGTGTGTCAGAATATTTTGAAAAAAAAAGTTTAAATTTTACAAGAAAACATTTTCATTTTTCAAGATTAAAGTCAAATATATTATTAAAAATGTTTTGTTTGGGGTTTTTTTTTAGAAAAAAGTTGTCATTGAACAAGAATTTCAGTATGTCAGAATACTTTGAGAAAAAAAATCAAAAATTTTACAAGAAAAAATATCATTTTACAGGATTAAAGTCAAATATATTATTAAAAATGTTTTGTTTTTTTAGAAAACAAGTTGTCTTCAAACAAGATTTGCAGTATGTCAGAATATTTTGAGGGAAAAAAAGTAAACATTTTACAAGAAAAAATTATGTCATTTTACAGGATTAAAATCAAATATATTATTAAAAATGTTTTGTTTTTTTAGAAAACAAGTTGTCTTCAAACAAGATTTGCAGTATGTCAGAATATTTTGAGGGAAAAAAAGTAAACAATTTTCAAGACAAAATTATGTCATTTTACAAGATTGGAGTCAGTTTTAAGAAAAAGGTTCATAATATTGTGAGGAAAAAAATAATTACAGTATGTCGGAATATTTTTCAGAAAAAAAGTTTACATTTTACAAGAAAATATGTCATTTTACTTGATCCATAACATATATTGTGAAAACAGGAATATTTAATATTTACATGTGAAAATATTTAGGAAAACTTTTTTATTTATTCTATTTTTTTTTTTAAGTTTGTAATGTTATGTGGGAAAAAAGTTATTGTACAACAAAGAAAACCCTGGGAGTTCTAGTGTTAATTCCCCCCCAACAAAGTTTCCTGACTTTCCCCAAACTTCCCAGAGTCTCGCCCAAGTCTGCTTGTTTTGATGGGCGGACACGCTAAGCGGTTTCAATTGAGAGAAATGCGACTTTGACGAGCTAATTTGCAGCTTGCACTTTATCTGGCGGCGCATGTGTGCATAAGACCAGCTCTCTGCCGGACTCATTAGACGGCACACACTCGCTCGATTGTTTCCTGCCAAAGTAATGAGTGATTAGTTGGAGTGAGAGGAGCATTGTGTGCAGCGCTGACAGTCAATTTGATACTTTGCCGATTATTTGACCGTTTACAGTTATCTTATGAGAATTACAGGCCGATTTATTCCACCTTCACGTGTAGATATTACATCATTCTCAATGCATTTCTACTCTTGAGCTACTTAAAGGGTAAACATGTGTCAAAACATTCACAACTACTAAGCACATTTCAGAGGCCTTCGCTATATCCAGATGACCCACATTTGACTAACAACTTCTCTTTATGTATTTTTTTGCTGCAGAAAATGAATCTGGCAGTCATTTCCCATAATATTAAATATATTATTAAAAATGATTTTTTTTTTTCTTTTTTTTTTAAGAAAAAAAGTTGTCATTGAACAAGAATTGCAACATGTCAGAATATTTTGAGAAAAAAAGTTACAATTTTACAAGAACATTTTTTCATTTTACAAGATTATTTAAAGTCAAAAATATTATTAAAAATGTTTTGGGTTTTTTTAGAAAATAAGTTGTCATTTAACAATAATTGCAGTGTGTCATAATATTTTGAGGGGAAAAAAAGCAAACATTTTACAAGAAAAAATGTCATTTTACAGGATTAAAGTCAAATATATTATTAAAAATTTTGGGGGGGTTTTTGAGAAAAAAAAGTTGTCATTGAACAAGAATTGAAGTATGTCAAAAAAAATTTGAGAGAAAAAAAGTTACAATTTTACAAGAAAAAATTACGTATTTTACAAGATTAAAGTCAAATATATTAAAAATGTTTTTTTTTGTTTGTTTTTTTTACAAAATAAGTTGTCATTGGACAAGAATTGCAGTGAGTCAGAATATTATTTTTTTTAAAAGGTAACATTTTACAAGAAAACATTGTGATTTTACAAGTTTAAAGTCAAATATATTATTACATATGTTTTGTTTTTTTTAGAAAATAAGTTGTCATTTAACAAGAATTTCAGTGTGTCAGAATATTTTGAGGAAAAAAAAGTACAAATTTTACAAGAAAAAATTATGTCATTTTACAGGATTAAAGTCAAATATATTATTAAAAATGTTTTGGGGGTTTTTGAGGAAAAAAAGTTGTCATTGAACAAGAATTGAAGTATGTCAGAATTTTTTTGAGACAAAAAAAAGTTACGATTTTACAAGAAAAAATGATGTATTTTACAAGATTAAAGTCAAATATATTATTACAAATGTTTTTTTTGTTTTTTTTTACAAAATAAGTTGTCATTGAACAAGAATTGCAGTGAGTCGGAATATTTTCAGAAAAAAAGGTGTAATTTTACAAGAAAATATTGTCATTTTACAAGATTAAAGTCAAATATATTATTAAAAATGTTTTGTTTTTTTTAGAAAATAAATGGTCATTTAACAGGAATTGCAGTGAGTCAGAATATTTTGAGAAAAAAAGTTAGAAATTTACAAGAAAAAATTATGTCATTTTACAGGTTTAAAGTCAAATATATTAAAAATGTGTTTTTGTTTTGTTTTTTAGAATTTTTTTTTGTCATTTAACAAGAATTGCAGTGAGTCAGAATATTTTGAGAAAAAAAGTTAGAAATTTACAAGAAAAAATTATGTCATTTTCCAGGTTTAAAGTCAAATATATTATTAAAAATGTTTTTGTTTTGTTTTTGTTTTTTAGAAAAAAAAAGTTGTCATTGAACAAGAATTGCAGTATGTCAGAATATTTTGAAAAAAATCTAAAATTTTACAAGAAACATTTTCATTTTACAGGATTAAAGTCAAATATATTATTAAAAATGTTTAGTTTTTTTTTTAAAACAAGTTGTCATTGAACAAGAATTGCAGTATGTCAGAATTTTTAGAGGGAAAAAAGTAAAAATTTTACAAGAAAAAATTATGTCATTTTACAGGATTAAAGTCAAATATATTATTAAAAATGTTTTGGGGGTTTTTTGAGAAAAAAAGTTGTCATTGAACAAGAATTGAAGTGTGTCAGAATTTTTTTGAGAGAAAAAAAGTTACAATTTTACAAGAAACAATTATGTATTTTACAAGATTAAAGTCAAATATATTATCAAAAATGTTTTTTTTGTTTTTTTTTAGAAAATAAGTTGTCATTGAACAAGAATTGCAGTGAGTCAGAATATTTTCAGAAAAAAAGGTAAAATTTTACAAGAAAATATTGTCATTTTACAAGATTAAAGTCAAATATATTATCAAAAATGTTTTGTTTTTTTTAGAAAATAAATTGTCATTGAACAAGAATTGCAGTGAGTCAGAATATTTTGAGAAAAAAAGTTAAAAATTTACAAGAAAAAATTATGTCATTTTACAGGTTTAAAGTCAAATATATTAAAAATGTTTTTGTTTTTTAGAATTTTTTTTGTCATTGAACAAGAATTGCAGTGTGTCAGAATATTTTGAGGAAAAAAAGTTAAAAATTTACAAGAAAAAATCATGTCATTTTCCAGGTTTAAAGTCAAATATATTATTTAAAATGTTTTTGTTTGGTTTTTGTTTTTTAGAAAAAAAGTTGTCATTGAACAAGAATTGCAGTATGTCAGAATATTTTGAGAAAAAAATCTAAAATTTTCCAAGAAAAAATTTCATTTTACAGGATTAAAGTCAAATATATTATTAAAAATGTTTAGTTTTTTTTTTAGAAAATAAGTTTTCATTGAACAAGAATTGCAGTGAGTCAGAATTTTTTGAGGGAAAAAAGTAAAAATTTTACAAGAAAAAATTATGTCATTTTACAGGATTAAAGTCAAATATATTATTAACAATCTTTTAAGGTTATTTTGAGAAAAAAAGTTGTCATTGAACAAGAATTGAAAGTATGTCAGAATTTTTTGAGAGAAAAAAAAGAATTTTTTAAAATCATACCCTTATGTCATCCAGCAGCTACACAATTATAAAATCATGTTGCTGAATAGACGATATGTCCAATATCTTTATTTTTGACAGTCTACTGTATATTTTTACAAATAGATGAAACAACGAAATCCATTAAAAATAAAACGCCAGCAGACACCAAAACACATCAATGAATTTGTTTTAATCAGCCCCTTATGTCATCCAGCAGCTACACAATTATAAAATCATGTTGCTGAATAGACGATATCTCTAATATCTTTATGTTTGACTGTCTACTGTATTTTTCCAAATAGATGAAACAACAAAAGCCATTAAAAATACGCCAGCAGACACCAAAACACATAGATGAATTTGTTTTAATCAGCCCCTTATGTCATCCAGCAGCTACACAATTATAAAATCATGTTGCTGAATAGACAATATGTCTAATATCTTTGTCTACTGTATTTTTTATAAATTGATGAAACAACAAAAATCATTAAAAAAAAACACCAGCAGACACCAAAACACATCAATGAATTTGTTTTAATCATCCCCATATGTCATTCAGCAGCTACACAATTATAAAATCATGTTGCTGAATAGACAATGTCTAATATCTTTGCCTACTGTATTTTTTTTAAAAATAGATGCAACAACGAAAGCCATTAAAAATAAAACGCCAGCAGACACCAAAACACATCAATGAATTTATTTTAATCAGCCCCTTATGCCATCCACACATTTCTGTCGAAACAACTAAGATAAAGTATGTTTTTTCGCTGTGTACTCGACCGTTTCGAGTTGAAGCCGACTGACGTCGCATAAACCGGAAGTGATCTTCTTAAATCTTTTACAAATTAAAAAAATAAAAGAAGAGAAACATAATTAAACAGACAAAATATGACTCCTATGAAGCCAGAAAAATGTCTACAGAGACAGAAACTATTGCATTGCTTTTGGTTGGGATTTTTTTTATTCAAGCGAAACATTTTATTAAGAGACTATATTTGTATTTATTATTTGTTTTGCAAAATTATACTAACAGAGTATATTTTAATTTATTGTTTGTTTTATTTAATGTGGATATTATATATTATACACCAGAAATACAAGTTTATTGCATTTTGAAAGGGTATACTTGCATTGTTATTATTATGTCATGTTATTATGTCACTTGTTAATTTGGTTGAAAAAAATAAAAGGCAATAATATCGTTGATCGTCAATAATTTTGAGGTCAATATAAAAAATGTAATGTAGGCCCATATGCATTTTCAAATATCTGGAGGTTTGTTTGTTTTTGTTTGTTTTTTTAGCCTTGCCGGTGTTCTGTTCATGGGGATAATTGGAGAAGAGTACAACACTGCATGATCATTTGCACGATTCCCGACGTGCAAATTCGCTGTAACTGAAGCACGGTCCGTCCTGTGCGGTCGTACGTCACACGGAGAGCGGATATGTATTCCACCAGAGTAGTCCTTGTGCCGCGGACCACGGGTGTAATTAATCACATCAGCCAGGTCGCACATCCATCACCGCTGTCATGCACACACACACAATCTTGTATTTGTGTACTTCTTGAGACCTCCGAATAATGCCAGCCTCTCTAGATATATAAAGGTGTGTATTGACAACATTAATAATATATACATACTATGCACAAATAAAAAAGCTTGTTGTGAAAAATGAGTTGGAATTTCACAGGAAAAAGGTCACAATTTCACGAGAAAAACTTGGAATTTTGGCAGTATTATGATAAAAGTCAAAAGTTTACAAGAAAAACTGAACATTTGTGCAATGTTATGATAAAAGTTGGAACTTTACTCAATAACAGTCGCAAGTTTACAAGAAAAGCTTCAAACGTTGGCAATTTTATGAAAAGAGTCGGAATTTTACTCGACAGAAGTCCCAATTTTATAAGAAAACTTTAAAACGTTGGCCATATTATAATAATCTGAATTTTTACTTGGCAAAATCATGACAAAAGTCACTATTTTACAAGAACAACAAAACAATTGGCAATACTGTGATAAGTCAGAATTTTATATGACAAATGTCACCATTTTGAATTAAAAAGTAAGAATTTTACATTAAAAAAAAGTGATAATTTTACGAGAAAATATTGCAATATTACAGAAACCGAAATAATATGAGAAATTGTTCCCAATTTTATAAGAAAAAAGTCGACACATTGTGAGAAAAAGACTGCTTTTAGTGAATTTATTTATTTTGGAATTGTTTTGTTTGTAATTGGTTATCAATCTTCATTATTTACTTGAAGTTATTACAGTATGTCTCTATATACATATTTATTATTTTTTTTTTTTAAATTTTGGCCAGAGGGAGCGCATTTGAATTTCTTACACACACTTGTTATTTCATATGTTGACCAGAGGGGGAGCACTTTTAAAAGCGACACCCTCATTTTGATAGATTTCACCAGCAGGGGTGCAAATGAGACATTCTCTATTAGATGCAATGTTATTGGGACCATGATTTATGTCATCACTTGTTCACACCTCCTCATATGGAAGATACTTTTCCTTGTTGATGTCTCAAGAAGGGTAGAAATACAAGAACACACACACACACGCAATTTTGTATTTGTGTACTTCTTGAGACCTCCGAATAATGCCTACCTCTCTAGATATATAAAGATTTGTATTTACAACATTAATAATACGTACATACTGTGCAAATATAAAAAAGCTTGTTCACAAGAAAAAAAGGTCACAATTTCACAAGAAAAACTTGGAATTTTGGCAGTATTATGATAAAAGTCAAAAGTTTACAAGAAAAACTGAACATTTGTGCAATGTTTTGATAAAGTTGGAATTTTACTCAATAACAGTCGCAAATTTACAAGAAAAGCTTAAAATGTTGGCAATTTTATGAAAAGAGTCGGAATTTTACTCGACAGAAGTCCCAATTTTATAAGAAAACTTTAAAATGTTGGCCATATTATTATAATAATCTGAATTTTTACTTGGCAAAATCATGACAAAAGTCATCATTTTACAAGAACGACAAAACAATTGGCAATACTGTGATAAGTCAGAATTTCATATGACAAATGTCATCATTTTGCATTAAAAAGTAAGAATTTTACATAAAAAAGTGATAATTTTACGAGAAACTATTGCAATATTACAGAAACCGAAATAATATGAGAAATTGTTCCCAATTTTATAAGAAAAAAGTCGACACATTGTGAGAAAAAGACTGCTTTTAGTGAATTTATTTATTTTGGAATTTTTTGGTTTGTAATTGGTTATCAATCTTCATTATTTACTTCAAGTTATTACAGTATGTCTCTATATACATATTTATTTTATTTTTTTAAATAATTTTGGCCAGAGGGAGCACATTTGAATTTCTTACACACACTTGTTATTTCATATGTTGACCAGAGGGGGAGCACTTTTAAAAGCGACACCCTCATTTTGATAGATTTCACCACCAGGGGTGCAAATGAGACATCCTCTATTAGATGCAATGTTATCGGGACCATGATTTATGTCATCACTTGTTCACACCTCCTCATATGGAAGATACTTTTCCTTGTTGATGTCCCAAGAAGGGTAGAAATACAAGAACACACACACACACACACACAATCTTGTATTTGTGTACTTCTTGAGACCTCCGAATAATGCCTACCTCTCTAGATATATAAAGATTTGTATTTACAACATTAATAGTACATACATACTATGCAAATATAAAAAAGCTTGTTCACAAGAAAAAAAGGTCACAATTTCACAACAAAAACTTTGAATTTTGGCAGTATTATAATAAAAGTCGTATTTTTACTCAATGCAAGTCAAAATTTTACAAGAAATACTGAACATTTGTGCAATATTATGATAAAAGTTGTAATTTTACTCAATAATAGTCGCAAGTTTACAAGAAAAGCTTAACATTTTGGCATTTTTTTGAAGAGTCGGAATTTTATTCAACAAAAGTCACAATTTTATAAGAAAACTTAAACATTTTGGCCATATTATAATAATCGGAATTTTACTTGGCAAAATCACGACAAAAATCATAATTTTAATAAAAAAATGTTCACTATTTTACAAGAACAACAAAACAATTGGCAATACTGTGATAAGTCAGAATTTCATATGACAAATGTCACCATTTTGCATTAAAAAGTAAGAATTTTACATAAAAAAGTAAGAATTTTATGAGAAAATATTGCAATATTACAGAAACCGAAATAATGAGAAATTGTTCCCAATTTTATAAGAAAAAAGTCGACACATTGTGAGAAAAAGACTGCTTTTAGTTAATTTTTTGGTGAATTTTTTGTTTGTAATTGGTTTTCAATCTTCATTATTTACTTCAAGTTATTACAGTATGTCTCTATAAACATATTTATTTTATTTTTTAAATTAACTTTGACCAGAGGGAGCACATTTGAATTTCTTACACACACTTGTTATTTCATATGTTGACCAGAGGGGGCACACTTTTAAAACAAACAGTCATTTTGAAGAATCCCTCCTTTTTGGCAACACCCTCATTTTGATAGATTTCACCACCAGGGGTGCAAATGAGACATTCTCTATTAGATGCAATGTTATTGGCACCATGATTTATGTCATCCCTTGTTCACACCTCCTCATATGGAAGCTACTTTTCCTTGTTGATGTCCCAAGAAGGGTATAAATACAAGAACACACACACACACACAGCAAAGCTAGGTTTTCATGAAGTAAAAAGCCACACACTCTCCTCCTAATGTGTTTCCTAAGGTGAAGAGTAGAGCAGACGGAGCTCCTTGTAGCCAAACAGGAGTGTGTGAATGAGTGACGGCCTGTCTCGCCGCCATCACCATCACCGTCACCATCTTCATGTGTGAAGAGAGGCGTGCTGGAGTTTACACCAGGAAACACAGTCTTTACCCACAGGGATGCTTTTGACAGCCGTGATGAAGAAATCATTTTCCACCTTCCAAATGACTAACACATCAAAACACAGCGGTGGAAAAAACACAATTATGACATCTAATTATGCTCAATTTTAATGTCTAATGGAGGTGTATCGTGTGTCTTTATTGTGTGTCTGAAAGCTTCTTTTTTTTTTTTTAAACTGAATTTTTTGCGTTTTAATTTTGTGAACTGATTTTTTTTTTTTTTCTACATTACTCAAAAGTGCAGATTTTAACAATTGGAATCATTTATATAGTTTAAAAACATTTAGTTGGCCGCATTGAAGACTTTGTTATGTTATAATATGCCCAGGTAGCCCAGTTAACTGCTTTTTTTTATGCCGTTTTTCAAAACCCGTGTCATGTGACTTCAAACTTGACACCTCATTGGCTGGTTCTGAAACATGATCGATTGCTTCAGTCTTAATTTAAGTGAGTGTTTGCATTTTGAACAGCAAATTTTTTGACACTGAATTTTTCAGCACTGAATTTTTATACATTGAATATTTATACATTACATTTATTTACACTGAAATTTTCAGAACTGAATTTTTTAGCACTGAATTTTTCAGCACTGATTTTTTTATACACTGAATATTTATACATTACATTTATTTACACTGAATTTTTCAGCACTGATTTTTTATACGCTGAATATTTATA
>NC_084756.1:25423769-25451269 GCF_033978785.1 Entelurus aequoreus | reverse complement strand
GTCATATTTGCCCAGACACAATGAAAAAAAAGACGTGTTTATATAATGATATGGCGAACAGATGAGGGACTGCCTGCGGGGGAGTTGTTCCGACTGCTGAGGTTTTACATGAAGGATGACTGTGTGTGTGTGTGTGTTCTTGTATTTCTACCCTTCGTGAGACATCAACAAGGAAAAGTAGCTTCCATATGAGGAGGTGATGACATAAATCATGGTCCCAATAACATTGCATCTAATAGAGAATGTCTCATTTGCACCCCTGCTGGTGACATCTATCAAAATGAGGGTGGTCCCAAAAATGGAGGGATTCTTCAAATTGACTGTCGCTTTTGAAAGTGCTCCCCCTCTGGTCAACATATGAAATAACAAGTGTGTGTGAAAATTTGAAGTGCTCCCCCTCTGGCCAACATATGTAATAACAAGTGTGTGTAAGACATTGAAATGCGCCCCCTTCGGCCAAAATTAATAAAAACTATTTAAATAAATATGTATATAGAGACATGCTGTAATAACGAAGTAAATAATGAAGATTAAAAACCAATTATAAACAAAAACATTTAAAAAACTAAAAGCAGTCTTTTTCTCACAATGTTTTGACTTTTTTCTTATAAAATTGGAAACAATTAGATAGATAGATAGATAGATAGATAGATAGATAGATAGATAGATAGATAGATAGATAGATAGATAGATAGATAGATAGATAGATAGATAGATAGATAGATAGATAGATAGATAGATAGATAGATAGATAGTACTTTATTGATTCCTTCAGGAGAGTTCCCTCAGGAAAATTAAAATTCCAGCAGCAGTGTACAGAATTGAGATCGAATTTAAAAAAGTAAATAATGGGGGTATAAATGGAAACAAAATGGAAAAATATTACAGTAGAATAAAAACAAAAAGCATCAATGAGAATACAAATATAACAGTAAAATAAGAATATAACAAGAGAAACTAGGCATTAGTGACCATGTTATGAAAACATATTACACTGTTATTGTTTTGCATCCCCCGTCAATTACTCATATTCTTTATGTTTCTGTAATATTGCAATATTTTCTCATAAAATTATTACTGTTTAATGCAAAATGGTGACGTTTATCATGTAAAATTCTGACTTGTATCACAATATTGCCAATTTTTTTGTTGTTCTTGTAAAATAGTTAAATTATGACTTTTGCCAAGTAAAATTTCGATTATTATTATAATATTGCCAACATTATAAAGTTTTCTTTTAAAAACTGTGACTTTTGTCGAGCAAAAGTCAGACTCTTTTCATAAAATTGCCAAAATGTTAAGCTTTTTCTTTTAAGATTGCGTCTGTTATAGAGTAAAATTCCAACTTTTATCATAATATTGCACAAATGTTCAGTTTTTCTTGTAAAATGTTGACTTGAGTTGAGTAAAATGATGACTTTTATTATAATACTGCCAAAATTCTAAGTTTTTCTTGTGAAATTGTGACCTTTTCTTGTGAAATTCCGACTCATTTTTCAAAACAAGCTTTTTTGTATTTGCATAGTATGTATATATTATTAATGTTGTAAATACACATCTTTATATATCTAGAAAGGGTGGTCCTAAAGAGGGAGGCATTTTTCAGAGGTCTCAAGAAGGTAAGAAATAACAAGTGTGTGTGAAAATTTGAAGTGCTCCCCATCTGGCCAACATATGTAATAACAAGTCTGTGTAAGACATTGAAATGCACCCCCTTTGGCCAAAATTAATACAAAAATGTAAATAAATATGTATGTAGAGACATGCTGTAATAACTTGAAGTAAATAATGAAGAAAAAATAAATAAATAAAAAATAACTAAAAGCAGTCTTTTTCTCACAATGTGTCGACTTTTTTCTTATAAAATTGGGAACAATTTCTCATATTCTTTATGTTTCTGTAATATTGCAATATTTTCTCGTAAAATTATAACTTTATGTAAAATTATTACTGTTTAATGCAAAATGGTGACATTTGTCATAAAAAATTCAGACTTTTATCGCAATATTGCCAATTTTTTTGTTGTTCTTGTAAAATAGTGAAATTATGACTTTGGTCATAATTTTGCCAAGTAAAATTCCGATTATTATTATAATATTGCCAACATTTTAAAGATTTTTAAAAAAAATTGTGACTTTTGTCGAGTAAAAGTCCGGCTCTTGTCATAAAATTGCCAAAATTTTAAGCTTTTTCTTGTAAAATTGCATCTGTTATTGAGTAAAATTCCAACTTTTATCATAATATTGCACAAATGTTCAGTTTTTCTTGTAGAATTTTGACTTGTGTTGAGTAAAATTACTACTTTTATTATAACAAATACCATTCTAAGTTTTTCTTGTGAAATTGTGACCATTTTCTTGTGAAATTCTAACTAATTTTTTAAGAACAAGCTTTTTTGTATTTGCATAGTATGTATATATTATTAATGTTGTAAATACACATCTTTATATATCTAGAAAGGGTGGTCCTAAATAGGTAGGCATTTTTCGGAGGTTTTAAGAAGGTAAGAAATAACAAGTGTGTGTGAAAATTTGAAGTGCTCCCCATCTGGCCAACATATGTAATAACAAGTCTGCGTAAGACATTGAAATGCACCCCCTTTGGCCAAAATTAATACAAAAATGTAAATAAATATGTATGTAGAGACATGCTGTAATAACTTGAAGTAAATAATGAAGAAAAAATAAATAAATAAAAAATAACTAAAAGCAGTCTTTTTCTCACAATGTGTCGACTTTTTTCTTATAAAATTGGGAACAATTTCTCATATTTTTTATGTTTCTGTAATATTGCAATATTTTCTCGTAAAATTATAACTTTATGTAAAATTATTACTGTTTAATGCAAAATGGTGACATTTGTCATAAAAAATTCTGACTTTTATCACAATATTGCCAATTTTGTTGTTGTTCTTGTAAAATAGTGAAATTATGACTTTGGTCATAATTTTGCCAAGTAAAATTCCGATTATTATTATAATATTGCCAACATTTTAAAGTTTTCTTTTAAAAATTGTAACTTTTGTCGAGTAAAAGTCCGGCTCTTGTCATAAAATTGCCAAAATGTTAAGCTTTTTCTTGTAAAATTGCATCTGTTATTGAGTAAAATTCCAACTTTTATCATAATATTGCACACATGTTCAGTTTTTGTTGTAGAATTTTGACTTGTGTTGAGTAAAATTACGACTTTTATTATAACAATACCATTCTACGTTTTTCTTGTGAAATTGTGACCATTTTCTTGTGAAATTCTAACTAATTTTTTAACAACAAGCTTTTTTATATTTGCATAGTATGTATATATTATTCATGTTGTAAATACACATCTTTATATATCTAGAAAGGGTGGTCCTAAAGAGGTAGGCATTTTTCGGAGGTCTTAAGAAGGTAAGAAATAACAAGTGTGTGTGAAAATTTGAAGTGCTCCCCATCTGGCCAACATATGTAATAACAAGTCTGTGTAAGACATTGAAATGCACCCCCTTTGGCCAAAATTAATACAAAAAATGTAAATAAATATGTATGTAGAGACATGCTGTAATAACTTGAAGTAAATAATGAAGAAAAAATAAATAAATAAGAAATAACTAAAAGCAGTCTTTTTCTCACAATGTGTCGACTTTTTTCTTATAAAATTGGGAACAATTTCTCATATATTTCTCATATATTGCAATATTTTCTCGTAAAATTATAACTTTATGTAAAATTATTACTGTTTAATGCAAAATGGTGACATTTGTCATAAAAAATTCTGACTTTTATCACAATATTGCCAATTTTTTTGTTGTTCTTGTAAAATAGCGAAATTATGACTTTGGTCATAATTTTGCCAAGTAAAATTCCGATTATTATTATAATATTGCCAACATTTTAAAGTTTTCTTTTAAAAATTGTGACTTTTGTCGAGTAAAAGTCCGGCTCTTGTCATAAAATTGCCAAAATGTTAAGCTTTTTCTTGTAAAATTGCATCTGTTATTGAGTAAAATTCCAACTTTTATCATAATATTGCACACATGTTCAGTTTTTGTTGTAGAATTTTGACTTGTGTTGAGTAAAATTACAACTTTTATTATAACAATACCATTCTAAGTTTTTCTTGTGAAATTGTGACCATTTTCTTGTGAAATTCTAACTAATTTTTTAACAACAAGCTTTTTTATATTTGCATAGTATGTATATATTATTAATGTTGTAAATACACATCTTTATATAACTAGAAAGGCTGGTCCTAAAGAGATAGGCATTTTTTCGGAGGTCTCAAGAAGGTAAGAAATACAAGAGTGTGTGTGTGTGTGTGGTAATATTGATGGATTGTATCATGTTGGGCTGTGTCCCCTGTTGTGTTTGTTTATCTGTGTTTGTGGACAGGCTTATCTCTGCAGCAGGGAATTTACATACCAATTGTCCAGCACTACGACGAAAAGGCCTTACAGTACACACTGTAAAAACTGCAGTTAACGCCTCTTTAAATCACCATTTTGACAAAAACTAATTATTTTTATAATTTGTAGGTAAAAATTGTATAAAACTGCAAAAATAAGGAGTAAAGGAAGACATGTTACTTTTAGACTGTCAATCAACATATTCTTGTCTCAAAATGCCACACGATATGAAAAATATGCAATAATTGAATTAAAAAATATTCCTGAAGACCGGTCCTGGCACACCCCGCTTCGCTGCAGGTCCGCAGGCCACTCCCCCCACCCCCACAAATATGAAACAAAACGCCAGATAATACGTCTTACCTTATACACACACCATAATAATACTCCTATGTTTAATGCGGCGACAATCCTTCACGCGGTGCGGCTTCATAGCTTACCAAAGTCGTACTAAAACATTTTGATGGACTTTTCAGCGCCGTGTGTAATGTTCTATATTTTCAATGGAACATTTCAAATGTCGGCGTTGTTTACTGGAGACATATTGCCATCATAGTGCAGCCTACACGTATCTCTTATGTTTGACTGCCATCTACTGGTCACACTTGTCATTACACCATGTCCCGAATAAAATTGCTTCGAGGTGGGTAAGCTCAACCAAACGTATTCCTTACATTAGGCGCACCGTCGAGTTTTGAGAGAGAAAAAAATATTTTGAGTGTGCCTTATACGGTAATGTAAACAGGACATTTGAACATGTTTTACATGGTAAAACGTATACCTTATCTCGTCTCTTTTACACAAACTATATTGCCAGTCCATAATAGCAGTTGCCGCGTCCACACGGTAAGACCGGAGCACCACAAGGTTAAAGATGGACACCACAGGACTTCCATCCCTCCGCCCTCTCACTGTTTGACCAAAAAGACTCATCCTGGCTTCCTGGCGCTTAGTGGGGGAATCAGCCCGCCATCCTTTATCGCAAGACCATCGACAATCCACCGCTGGGTTATTGTGGACTACCAATCTAGTCCCCCGGACTCTTTTAGTGGCGCAGTCATATGTCAGCATGCCAGTGGCTCTGCTTGAGCAAACCTCCGAGGAGGCTCTTTATTGACTCGCCGCCAACGCCCGCAAATGTGGACTCAGGGAGGCTTTGGTGTAACACCGGCTGATTAGACGGCGACTTATTAAGACAAAGCGATACATTTTCTTGCCTTGATAGCTGCAATATCCACACTGAAATAGCGGGGGGAGCAGCGAGCTGATATGTTTACACTTCTTTTGTACGGCAGGAAGGAGAGGAGCGCAAAAGGGTCTGACATTTTTAAGTGTTGACTCAACTACAATACTGAAAATACTGAATTTTAAGTACCGTACATTCCGCAGCTAATGTATGTATTTTTTTTTAACCAACAACCATAATGTTAATAATTTGTAGTTTTTTTTAAACAAGCAAAAACACTAAAAGTGCGTGTTATTGTTTGTGCTGTGACCCCTATCGCTCACTGCAGGTGCTGCAGTGTCCTTCCATTTAGTGCTTTCAACTACAACTGCAACTAACAACTAATTTGATCATCGATTAATCTGTCGATTATTACTTCGATTAATCGATTAATAATCGGATAAGAGACAAACTACATTTCTATCCTTTCCAGTATTTTATTGGGTAAAAAAAACAGCATACTGGCACCATACTTATTTTGATTATTGTTTCTCAGCTGTTTGTACATGTTGCAGTTTATAAATAAAGGTTTATTTTTTAAAAAAATTTAAAAAAATAAAATAAAAAGGAGCCTCTGCGCATGCGCATAGTATAGATCCAACGAATCGATGACTAAATTAATCGCCAACTATTTTTATAATCGATTTTAATCGATTTAATCGATTGGTTGTTGCAGCCCTACTTTCAACCTAGCCGTCCATAGCCGTTTCTACTCGTATGGATTCTTCATTCATCGCTCCAAGCAACGTTTGTAACTTTTTACAATATAACTAAAACAGTTCATGGATACTAAACAGTCCCATGTGTGATGTCTGTACACTGCAAAAAGTGCAATCTAAGTAAGATTAAATATGTCAAATAAGGGTGATATTTGCTTATTTTCTGTCTGATAAGATAATTCTTCTCACTAAGCAGATTTTATGTTAGAGTGTTTTACTTGTTTTAAGTGTTTTGGTCCCAAATGATGTCAGTACGATATTACAGCTTGTTGCTGAGATTTGATGAGCTATATTGAGTAAAACATGCTTGAAACTAGAATATCAACTGTTGTGTCATCAACACTCACAAGTATAAAACTACTTTTTTAAAGTCATCATTTCTTACTTCGAGCATGAAAAAAAAACAGTCATGATGCCGAGCGCATATCATTATGTCAAGATAATGGCACTAGCCTTTGCTTCATTTAAGAATATGTGTCAACATATTGAACAAAAAGGTCTCTTTTTTTTCTACCAGTGAGTATATACTTATTTTAAGGTATTGTTGGGTTCATTGAAGTTAGCTAATTTGACTTGTTTTGGAAAGTCTTGACAAGCCGAATTTTCTTGTTCTATTGGCAGATAATTTTGCTTAGTTCAAATAAAATACCCCTCATTTTTGTAATTTGTTTCTCTTGTTTTTGAACACTGACTTTTTGCAGTGTAGGAGTGGTTCATGCATATTTGTATGTGCTTGTGGAGGGGGGGCGTGGCCTGCGGGCCTGCCGCGGAACGGGGGTGTGCCAGGACCGGCCTCAAAGACAGCGACAGTGTGCGTAAGATGGCCCAGGTGGTCCTTGTTATCTAATCACCTGTCGCCTTTATTAGCAGCAGCCGGAATGAGACACGCTGGAGTGGGAGCGGGAGAGAGCGAGCGAGCGAGAAACGGACGCAAGCAGACACCTTGCTGGAAAGCAAAAGACTGGCACGATTATATGACAATAAAACAGTGGTATACCCTGAATCCCGGGCTCTCCTGGCAGTGTGTGGTGGTCTGCAGAACCCACTAGAGGGCATCCTCTACAGTAGTGGTCCCCAACCTTTTTGTAGTTGCGGACCGGTCAACGCTTGGGGGGGTGTATTTAAATTTCCCCCCCCCCCCCCCCCCCCATAAAGAAATACAATCATGTGTGCTTACGGACTGTATACCTGCAGACTGTATTGATCTATAATGATATATAATGTATATATTGTGTTTTTTATGTTGATTTAATAAAAATAAAAAAAACTTTTTTTTTTTTTTTTTTTTTAATTTCTTGTGCGGCCTGGTACCGGTTGGGGACCACTGCTCTACAGTGCTATTGTAATGTAATCCAGCTAGCGTGGTTAGAGTGAGCTAATAGGCTAATATGTCTACGAGTGTTTGTGTTAGTATTATTAATATACGTTGGCATTATTTTTGTATTGTTTCGGTTTTACAAATTCCTCACCGTAAATTTACTGAGTCTGTTTAGCTGATTGGAGAGCTGGGTTCTGCAGCTAGTGGGTCCGTGACATTGACTTCTGTTTTGTTTGATCAGCTGTTTTACTTTTTACATTTGGAAACAACTAAGGTATATAAATGAACATTTACAGAACCTTTCTGTGTAAATAACTCATTTCCCAACATTGAAACAACATACTTTTAGACATTGATCCGTTGTATCAATGTCTTGTGCCTGCTCGGTTACCTCTCGAGGAACTCTGAAGAAACGTTGATCCTTTTCGCAACCATAGGGCATTTTTCTCAGAGAAAGGCTCAATGGCGCCTAGTACCCATCGAGAACAGGCGCTAGATTGACCACCACGCATTATCCAATGAGGCAGATGTGACGTTATTTAATCTCAGTCAATTAAGCTGCCACAAATGATTGGAGGATGCGGGAAGAACTGTGGACACTCTTGTGATTTGGATAACATCGGACTGTCTGCCCTGCAGGATGAATTTGAGGACCAGTCATAGACAATTTAGAGTGAAAAGCAAATTTTATTTTCACTCGCATACAAAACATTCTAACTTGGATTGTTTCCCTGGCCTCTCCCGAAGGACAGTGCGGCGAAGTCACAACAAACTCCCTTCTTGCCTCTCGTGGACACACACCTGTTGTTATTGACTTTGGATTAGCGACTGCACAAGGTCAAGGCCGCGGAACAGAGACACACTGCAGGCTTACACACACACATGCATCCAAAAAAATATATGCCACACATACACACCCCACCCCCCCAACCCCCAACCCCCAATGCAAATCCCACAGGGGTGATGAAAGGATGGTCAGCGCCTGAGAGCTGCGGCCGACCACCATGACCCCGCACTCCCTTCCCTCTGTTGCTAAATATCTGGAGATGTACGTTGTAAAATGTATATCTCCTTTGCTATGGAGGGTTTTTTCCCACTCCATTACTGGGCCCCCATAGGAGCCCAATCTAGATTGTATTTTTTTACTCATCCTTTTCCCCATCTTTTACGGGGCACCTTGTGGCGACCCATCAGCGTTACTGTTCTGTAACCCTGTACACCAGGGATGTCCAAAGTGCGGCCCGGGGGCCATTTTTGCGGCCCGCAGGTCATTTTTTAACGGCCCCACGGCACATTCTAAAAATACGAGAAAAAAAAATAAAAAAACATAAAAAGTGGTATAAAGGAGTAAACAGGTGACAATAAAATGTTGCTATGTTGACTCTAATAACACTAAGCTGTCATGCAGGCTGTTTCTTTCTTTAAAACATAATGACTCAAAAACAATGTTATTATGAATTATTGACCTATTCAAGGCTCCAATTAGGTCACATTAAATATTCCACTTTGAGATATTTTTTGGGGAAAATTATGCATATTTTGTGTTTGCCATATAAAAAACTATGTTTTTTTTTTGTCTTTTTAAAGAAGGGCCTAAAATGAACAAACAAGGAACATAATAAACAACAATACAAGTTATAATTGACGGATAGATCTGAAGTGGATCTCGAGACTATTGTGTTAACAGTTTAAAAAAAAAAAATTACGATTTTATTTTTTAACACTTTACTGAGCAGGACCCTTTTGGATCCCCAATAATTTTAGTGGGACTTTTTTTTTTTTTTTTTAAGTGTCATTGCTCAAAAAATAATAATAAATTTAAATCAATGTTATGAGTTATGTTATGAGCTCCAGTTGTTATATAATCTGAAATGTTCCACTTTAAAATGTTATTGGGGGAAAATATTTCATATTTTGTGTTTTTTCCATAAAAAACTGGGTTTTCTTTGACAAAAAGGGCATACAACTTAAATCTAAAAAAAACAAAAAACTTTATATTGACAGATATACCTAATGTTGATCTAGATATTTAAACTTTAAATAATAATAATAATAATAATACTAAATAATGACTTTTTTTCTTCTTTTTTTTAACCTAAACCCTTTGGAGTGGAGGCCTAAATGTATATTTTTTATACATATTGGTTTTTAAAATAAAAAATATCAAAATGGCCCCCGCTTGCTTTGATTTTTCAATGTGCGGCCCTCAGTGGAAAAAGTTTGGACACCCCTGCTGTACACTGTTTGTTAGTCTAATCTTGAAGGGGTTTGTGCTGAAAACAAAGCAGTGTTTCCCATAAACTGCCAAGATACCTGTGGCGGTGGGGGCGTGGCTATGGGCGTGGTCACCATGACATCGAGTCATTTACATAATTTACTACAATGATATGATTTTCTCTAAAAAGGCTAAAAAAATGTATACTTACTAATTAATAATAACAGTTTTGTTATAAACGTCCATCCATCCATCCATTTTACAATATAATTACAACACTTTATGTACATATTTATATACAGACTTGAACAATAAGTTATTCACTGAAATATATTTATTAATTGTGGTTCTTACAAAAAATATATCATAAAATATAAGAGCTAAAATGTCTCTTAAAGCTCTGCCCCTTTAATTAGTGCATACTAAATAATTTAACTTTAGCCTACTACTACAACCATATTATTTACCAGCAACATAAAGTGAAACAGAGGCAGAGGTGTCCTGCCACAGTCAGTAACAAATAAACAGAAAACAGTAGTGGTCAAATACAAATAAGGCAACAAGAGAAGTATCCTACACAATCTGAACATCCTATATGGGCATCTACATCAACTATATCAGTGGTCCCCAACCTTTTTGTAGCTGCGGACCGGTCAACGCTTGAAACGTTGTCCCACGGACCGGTGGGGGGGGTTTATTTTATTATTTTTTTTATTTTTTTATTTTTTTAACATAATTAATTAAATACAATCATGTGTGCTTACGGACTGTATCCCTGCAGACTGTATTGATCTATATTGATATATAATGTATATATTGTGTTTTTTATGTTGATTTCATAAATTTTTTTTTATTTTTATTTTATTTATTTTTTTAATTTCTTGTGCAGCCTGGTACCAATCGGTCCGCGGACCGGTACCGGGCCGCGGCCCGGTGGTTGGGGACCACTGAACTATATGATTTGCCAGAGAAGCTGGACAGGACCAAAAAAAAAAAAAAAAATTATTATTATTATTTTTTTTTTTTAATTTGTGGCGGACGTAATTCTTTCATGGCGGGCCGCCACAAATAAATGAATGTGTGGGAAACACTGCAAAGTTTTGTTGTACTTGTGCAATGACAATAAAGACCTATCTATCTATCTAATACCAATATTACATTGAAGCAAACAGAAATAAATTCTGGGAAAAATCCAATAGTTTTTAGTAGGCAAAATATAAACATTCTCATTCGTCGTTGAGAGGAAAGTATCCTTTTTGTGGGATGTGAACCTTCCACTGAACTCAGCCTTCCTCTGATAATTACTTTCTTTGCGACCACCTAGTCAATGCATGCATCAGAGGCAATCTCGCGAAAGGAAAGTTGACGCGGACTACCTGTACTACTGCTCTCCCTCATGAGGACTTTGGCATGTACACAAGGATCTGGACATCTGTTTAGGCCCTTTGAGACTTCCGATAGAACTTCTTCTTCCATGAATTCTGCGTGTGCGGGCTTCCTTTTCATGGGAGTTCATGTTTCTATTTGTCAGACAATCAGGAAAAATGTACTCCCAAGTGTCAAAGTCATGTTAGATGGAGGCCACATGGAGAAAAATGTACTCCCAAGTGTCAAAGTCATGTTAGATGGAGGCCACATGGAGACAAATGTACTCCCAAGTGTCAAAGTCATGTTAGATGGAGGCCACATGGAGACAAATGTACTCCCAAGTGTCAAAGTCATGTTAGATGGAGGCCACATGGAGACAAATGTACTCCCAAATGGGTCTGACTGGTAAAATCACGGCAAGATAACTTAGAAATAAAGACAACTTCAGATTGTTTTCTTTGTTTAAAAATAAAACAAGCACATTTTCCTCCCTCTTATTATCTCTCCCACACACTCTCTCTCTTCCACACTCTCTCTCTCTTACACCCTCCCTCTTATTCTCTCTCACACACACTCTCCCACACTCTCTCTCTCTCTTCCACACACTCTCTCTCTCTCTTACACCCTCCCTCTTATTCTCTCTCCCACACACTCTCTCTCTTACACCCTCCCTCTTATTCTCTCTCCCCCACACTCTCTCTCTTCCACACACTCACTCTCTCTTACACCCTCTCTCTCACACTCTCTCTCTCTTAGACCCTCCCTCTTATTATTTCTCTCACACACACTTTCTCACACACTCTCTCTCTTCCACACACTCTCTCTCTTACACCCTCCCTCTTATTCTCTCTCACACTCTCCCCCACACTCTCCCCCACACACTCTCTCTCTCCCACACACTCTGTCTCTTACACCCTCTCTCTTGTTCTCTCTCTCCCACACACTCTGTCTCTTACACCCTCTCTCTTGTTCTCTCTCTCCCACACTCTCCCACACACTGTCTCTTACACCCTCCTTCTTATTCTTTCTCTCACACATTTTCTCACACACTCTCTCTCTTCCACACACTCTCTCTCTTACACCCTCCCTCTTATTCTCTCTCACACTCTCCCACACTCTCTCTCTTACACCCTCCCTCTTATTCTCTCACACACACTTTCTCACACACTCTCTCTCTTCCACACACTCTCTCTCTTCCACACACTCACTCTCTTACAACCTCCCTCATATTCTCTCACACACTCTCTCCCACACACTCTCTCTCTTCCACACACGCACTCTCTTACACCATCCCTCTTATTCTCTCTCCCACACTCTCCCCCACACACTCTCTCTCTTCCACACATTCACTCTCTCTTACACCCTCCCTCTTATTCTTTCTCTCACACACACTCTCCCCCACACACTCTCTCTCTTCCACACACTCACTCTCTTACAACCTCCCTCATATTCTCTCACACTCTCTCCCACACACTCTCTCTCTTCCACACACTCACTCTCTCTTACAACTTCCCTCTTATTCTTTCTCTCACACACTCTCTCTCCCACACACTCTCTCTCTTCCACACACTCACTCTCTTACACCATCCCTCTTATTCTCTCTCCCCCACTCTCCCCCACACACTCTCTCTCTTCCACACACTCACTCTCTCTTACACCCTCCCTCTTATTCTTTCTCTCACACACACTCTCTCCCACACACACACACTCTCTCCCACACACTCTCTCTCTTCCACACACTCACTCTCTTACACCATCCCTCTTATTCTCTCTCCCCCACTCTCCCCCACACACTCTCTCTCTTCCACACACTCACTCTCTCTTACACCCTCCCTCTTATTCTTTCTCTCACACACACTCTCCCCCACACACTCTCTCTCTTCCACACACTCATTCTCTCTTACACCCCTCTCTTATTCTCTCTCTCCCACTCTCTTCCACACACTCACTCTCTCTTACACCCTCCCTCTTATTCTCTCTCTCACACACACTCTCCCACACTCTCCCCCACACACTCTCTCTCTTCCACACACTCACTCTCTCTTACACTCCTCTCTTATTCTCTCTCTCACACACTCTCCCACACACACTCTCTCCCACACTCTCTCTCTCTATTAGACCCTCCCTCTTATTCTCTCACACACACTCTCCCCCACACACTCTCTCTCTTCCACACACTCACTCACTCTTACACCCTCCCTCTTATTCTCTCTCACACACACACACACACACACACACACACACACACACACACACACACACACACACACACACACACACACACACACACACACACACACACACACACGCACACGCACACGCACGCGCACACCAAGTAACGACTAAAGTGTGAAGAAGTTGTTGTCATCACTAACTTCTCCCCGATGAGAGAAGTGGACTCGGACTGTGGCCATCATTTACACATCCTCTGAGGGAAGAAGCACAATTTACAGTGACATGTTTTGCCCTATCAATAATGGAGTAATGGTGTTTGTACATGTGTCTGACAGCCGCAGTGTCTGGGCTTAGTGGAGTGAGGACTGAACAGGTTCAAGTAGTCCCGCTGCTCCTCCTGTTATGACAGTGATTCATTGCAATGGCCGTACTTCCCAGCTATTAGCCTTTTATCATCTGTCTCCCAGCCACGCGTTCTTTACCAAAACACTCCCCGTTCTATTTTTATCTTGAAACATTCCCACACATTCGCTTACCTCGGAGTTCTCCCCGAAGACACGGGACAAGCGGTAATGGAGTTTTATCCCACCATTAATCTACACAAAGATGGCGGCGGGAGGTGTGCACGCGCGGATTCCCCACAGGAAGCTCCTGGGTATGTTGCCGAATCCCTGCTGGGTCGTGGAAAAAAATGTAAAGATGGAACTTGATAGAAGATGACAAGATAAAGACAAGAGGGACTTTCAGGGTACGAAGTACATCTGGTACCTCGGTTGTGTGGAATACGTACGGAAAGGTCAGACGAAAAACAAAATCGTATGAAAACCGAAGCATTTTTTTTTCCCCTTAAGAAGTTGGAAATCCAATGAATCCAATCTAGACACCGAAATATATGAACACCAAACACATGTGGCCACAATACCCAGCAATATGTTTGGAGGAGAAAAGGTGAGGCCTTTAATCCCAGGAACACCATGTGTCAGGTTCGTACACAATGGAATTTTCCAAGCCTATGCTTGGTGCAACAAAGACGGCCTCTTGTCTGTTCATTGGGAACTCAGAACGGAAATTTTTTTGATAATTTACATACAATTTTTCTGACACCACACCTACCGTCAAGCATGGTGGTGGTAGTATTATGCTCTGGGCCTGTTTTGCTGCCAATGAAACTGGTGCTTTACAGAGAGTAAACGGGACAATGAAAAATGAGGATTACCTCTAAATTCTTCAGGACAACCTAAAATCATCTGCCCGGAGGTTGGGTCTTGGGCGCAGTTGGGTGTTCCAACAGGACAATGAGCACAATCACGCGTCAAAAGTGGTAAAAGAATGGCTAAATCAGGCTAGGTTTTGGAGTGGCCTTCCCAAAGTCCTGACTTAAACGTGTGGACAATGCTGAAGAAACAAGTCCATGTCAGAAAACCAACACATTTAGCTGAAATGCACCAATTTTGTCAAGAGGAGTGGTCAAAAATGTAACCTTGCCAGAAGCGCCTTATTGCAGGTAAACTTGCCAAGGGACATGTAAGCAAATATTAACATTGCTGTATGTATACTTTTGACCCAGCACATTTGCTCACATTTTCAGTAGACCCATAATAAATTCCTAAAAGAACCTAACTAGCCCAGTTAACTGCCTTTTTTTATGCAAGACCCATGTCACGTGACTTCAAACTTGACATCTCATTGGCTGGTTCTGAGGCAGGATCGGTTGCTTCAGTCTCAATTCAACATATGAAATAACAAGTGTGTGCAAGAAATTCAAATGCGCTCCCCTCTGGCCAAAATTAATTAAAACAATTAAAAATTAACATGTGTATAGAGACATACTGTAATAACTTGAAGTAAATAATGAAGATTGAAAACCAATTACCAACAAAAAATTCACCAAAAAATTAACTAAAAGCAGTCTTTTTCCTCACAATGTGTCCACTCTTTTCTTATAAAATTGGGAACAATTTCTCATATTATTTCGGTTTCTGTAATATTGCAATATTTTCTCGTAAAATTCTTACTTTATGTAAAATTCTTACTTTTTAATGCAAAATTGTGACAATTGTCATATGAAATTCTGACTTATCACAGCATTGCCAATTGGTTTGTTGTTCTTGTAAAATAGTGACATTTTTTGAGTAAAATGATGACTTTCGTAATAATTTTGCCAAGTAAAAATTCCGATTATTATTATAGTATGACCAAAATTTTAAAGATTTCTTATAAAATTGTGACTTCTGTCGAGTAAAATTACGATTCTTTTCTTAAAATTGCCAACATTTTCAGCAGATTTGGTGACATTTTCAGTAGAGCCATAATAAATTCATAAAAGAACCAAACTTCATGAATGTTTTTTTGTGACCAACAAGTATGTGCTCCAATCACTACATCACAAAAAAATAAAAGTTGTAGAAAGTATTGGAAACTCAAGACAGCCATGACATGATGTTCTTTACAAGTGTATGTCAACTTTTGACCACGACTGTACATAGTATTATAATTATGATACCCGTCTTGAACTTACCGAAAATAAGACATTTATATAATTAAGTGAATCATAACTGACTTAAATATTAACATAACTATTGTATTTAGAAATCCTTATTGTGAATTGTGTTACAAATTGAGAACAAGAAGTAAACATATGTGTTAGTAATTGCTATAAATGTGTAAAAAGTAAGCTTTTACTTCTTCCTACTCCTTTTCGGGCATGCTGTAAAGAAAAATTACAAATATGTGATGTATCTTATTTAAAATGTTTACATTTTCTAAATAAACTACAACCAACCAACCAACTTATTTGTTGGTGTTGTTTAAAGCTATCTTAATGGTTAGCTTAGCAGGTAGCTAAGCTATTAGCGTGCCTGCTTGCTCTTGGTGCGTACCGAGTTTAGCTTCATTCTTTATTAATGATACTTAAGATATTAAGGAATGCAGTTTACGTAGTGATTATTATTAACTTCGGTGAGCTGCTCCACAGTGTGTATGGAGACTAGGGTTGTACGGTATAACGGTATTAGTATAGTACCGCGATACTAATGAATCATATTCGGTACTATACCGCCTCTGAAAAGTACCGGTCCGCAATCATATTTTTTGGCATCACGACATATTTTGTTTTTTTTAAATGTATATTATGTTTATAAACTCAGGAACTACATCCTTGGACACATGAGGACTTTGAATATGACCAATGTATGATCCTGTAACTACTTGGTATCGGATTGATACCTAAATTTGTGGTATCATCCGTAACTAATGTAAAGTATCTAACAACAGAATAATAAGTGATTATTACATTTTAACAGAAGTGTAGATAGAACATGTTAAAAGAGAAACTAAGCAGATATTAACAAGTAGATGAATAATTCATTTTCTACCACTTGTCCTTAATAATGTTGTAATAGAATGGAAAATGACACAATATGTTACTGCATATGTCAGCAGCTAAATTAGGAGCATTTGTTTGTTTACTTACTACTAAAAGATAAGTTGTCTAGTATGTTCACTATTTTATTTAAGGACAAACTTGCAATAAGAAACATATGTTTAATGTACCCTAAGATTGTTTTGTTAAAATAAAACCAATCATGCAATTTTTTTGTGGTCCCCTTTATTTAGAAAAGTACCGAAAAGCATCCAAATAATTTTGGGACCGGTACCAAAATATTGGTATCGGGACAACACTAATGGAGACACAATTAGCTGCTAGCCGCTTGTCAGCCGCAGTACTAAACTTACATACAGTGTCACCCAGATTGGTGTTTGTGATCGGCGTTAAAAGGCGTTTGATTAGACCGAGCCAAATCTACACAACTGAAAAAATCCTAATGATCAATTAAATTTGCAAATACTTAATTAAAACAGAGATTATTAATACATTTATGCTACCTTTTTTGCACAGATAGATGGTTTCTACCAGTCTGATGTTAACAATAACGTGAAACTCCACAGAGCTGATAACCATCTGTGTCGTGAGTAGTAATCATGGACACCTATTCAGAGAGGGTTCAAGTGGGTTTAGGTCCGCCGAAGAAGACCTGTTGAACAATTAGTTCACCATCAGTTGTTTGTGAAGGTATCCCTCTCAGCACACGATGACCTAGGCGAATCATATCGTCTACTGTCTAAAATCTACGGTCGCGGATACCACAGTTCACACTGTCCCTAGAAAGTCAAAGCAGGACACAGCAGAGGTTTCTATTTACAAGAGTGCCACGTTGTCGATATTGACTCAGTCGCCAATTCTACACGACTGAAAAAATCCTAATGATCAAACATTTATACAACCATAAATGTGCAAATACTTAATTACAACAGAGATAATTAATACATGTATGCTACTTTTTTGCACAGATAGATGGTTTCTACCAATCTGATGTTGTTAACAATAAAGTGAAACTCCACAGAGCTGATAACCATCTGTGTCGTGAGTAGTAATCATGGACACCTATTCAGGGGGGCTCAAGTGGGCTTAGGTCCGCCGAAGAAGACCCGTTGAACAATTAGTTCACCATCAGTTGATGACCAAGGCGAATCATATCGTCTACTGTCCACAATCTACGGTCGCGGTTACCACAGTTCACACTGTCCGTAGAAAGTCAAAGCAGGACACAGCAGAGGTTCCTATTTACAAGAGTGCCATGTTGTCGATATCGACTCAGTCGGGAAGAAATGATCTCGCCTGGCTCAGTGAACGGGCCGCCCTTTCCTGACTGATACAAACTATCAAACGGTGACATCCTATTCGCCGCCGCAAGGACTTTGCAATTCCCTTCCCGAAGACCGCAGACGTCCTCTTCCGTTTCACGAGCATCAAATTATTACCTTGGAGGTTAAGTGTGGCGATGTCTGTCTTGCCAGACTTTCAAGGGAAGGTGAATATGCGAGGATCAGTCTGAGTACCAGGCTCATTGAAAATAAACAAACATGTCCTAATGATGACAAGAAAGGTACATTTGCATCTTTTCTGATGGCTTCAGCGAGACATTGCTTGTGGTAAAGCCAACCTACTATACAGCGAAATGAAGTACAAAAAAAATACACTGTAGTGCCAAAAGTATTTGGCAACCCATCCAAATGATCAGAATCAGGTGTCCTAATCACTTGGCCCGGCCACGGGTGTATAAAATCAAGCACTTGGGCATGGAGACTGTTTCTACAAACATTTGTGAAAGAACGGGCAAAGTCCTAGACAAAGTTGTATACCAACAGCTAAGTGACTTACTCCAATGTGTTTGATACTTTCCAATCAGGCTCAAGGCCTCACCACAGCACTGAAACGGCTCTGATCAAGGTGACTAATGATGTCCACCTGAACACAGACACAGGAAAAGTCTTGGTTCATCTGGACCTGAGTGCTCCCTTTGAATTAGTTGACCATACTGTCTTAATACAGAGGTTCGAAAACTCTGCTCTTAACTGGTTCAAGTCCTATCTGGATCCCAGGACATACTTTGCTGATATTGGTAACTGTGTCTCAAATGGTTATGACCTGTGGGGTTCCTCAGGGCTCAACACTGGGACCCATATTGTTCAACTTGTACGTGCTGCCACTCGGCCAGCCAATACGTGGATTCAATGTGTCCTAGCACAACTATGTAGATGACACTCAGATCTACGTGTCACTGAAGGAAAGTGAAAGTCTGCCTGTTGATTCACTTCGTCACTGCATAGAACAGATCAGTGTGTGGATGTAAAATAATTTTCTTCAGCTAAACTCAGACAAAACAGAAATCATAGTATTTGACCCACAAAACTATTATTAGTCACATTCAGACCCTCTCTCTGAAACTTATTAATTAGCTTTGAAATCGAGGTGTAATAATGGACTTAGAATTGAACTTTAAGAGCCTCATTAAGTCAATACCATCAGCAGCTTTTTACCACCTGAAAAACATTTTTAAAACCAGAGGAATAATGTCTAAATCAGACTTAGAAAGACTAATCCATGCCTTCGTCTCCAACAGGTTAGACTACTACGATAGCCTTCTCACTGGGCTCTCTAAACCAGCTGTAAAAAAGCTGCAGAGCATCCAGAATGCTGCTGCTCGAGTCCTGACTAGAACCAGGAAATATGACCATATTAGTGCAGTGCTTAGGTCACTGCACTGGCTTCCTGTTGCTCAGAGAACAGACTCTAAAACAGCTCTCCTTGTGTACAAGTATTTTCATGGTCTTGTGCCAAAGTACATCTCTGACATGTTAGAACCATATGAACCACCTCGGGCTCTTAGTACCTAAGGCAGTGGTCTCCCGCTGACATGTTAGAACAATATGAACCATCTCAGGCTCTGAGAACCGCAGGGAGTGGTCTCCTGCTGGTGCCCAGAGTCAGGACCAAACATGGTGAGGCTGCATTTCAGTTGTATGCTCCTACGATCTAGAATAGTATTCCTAAGGATGTGAGATTGGCAATGCTCAAATCCAGGCTGAAAACACTTTAAATTGTTTATATGACAACTGAAAGTATTGGATCTACACTCTTTGATTTTAATTTAATTTTTAATAGATGTTTTTAGTTTGAATTTTGCTTTGTGTACAAATTGTTCTCTATAAACAAACTTGCTGTTCATAGAACATTTCTGCTTTTACATACGTAACCTAACTTTAGTATTACTTTCCACACCAACACGCGAGCAATGACACAGCCTTGAATCAGAAGTGAGGCTGGCATATACAGTAAAGCCCTCTGCTTAGTGATCAGAGACAGGTGAGTCTCCAGATCATTAATCAGAGGCAGGGGAGTACAATCAGCGCCAAGTAGCAGAATAAGGAAGTGCAAACTAAAAATTAGAGCGCGGGACTGGAGCTAAACACCAACAGAGGAAAAGCAATACCTAAAGTCCGACCTGGTATGGCAGGTAATTGTCAAGGCCCGGGCGCATTCATGTGTGTACTGCACTGGGCGCACCTCCAGGACCGCGCCAGGCGCGTGCCAGTCCGGCTGCAGCAAGCAATCGCCAGCAATCAACGCACCTGTCGCTGATGAGAAGACCTGCCTATTTTATGTCAGTGCAAACCTGCATCCTGTGCCAGAACATAGCCATCTGTTCCAGTACAGTAAGCCGACCAATCAAGCTCTATGCATACTTTCTCTCTCCCCCTCCGTGTTGATTGGTCTCGTGTTCCCCTTGTCTTCCAGCTGCTGATCTCCGTTCCCACGTCACAAGCTGTGTGTCTCGTCTCCCCGTATTCCCCTCTGCTCCCCTGACTGCCTCTTGGATCTCCGACCTCCCGCCTGGACACGGAATTTCGACGCCTCGCTATAGTCCCGACTTCCTGCCCGTCTTGTTCCCCCCTTGGACTTCCGCACCTCTCGCTCAACACTCCCGGTAACACTCCGCAGTTAAATCCTACACATAGTCACACACACTGTCGGAATAATTGTATGCAAGTTATCACAAAACTTTCTATTCCCATGAGGAGACAAAAGCTGTCTTTGGTCTTGCCAGGCAAAAGGCTTGTAAAACTCCACTGTGTAGGATGGGAAGCGACATAAAGGTGTCGGTTTATTTGATGTATTGTAATCCACGGGAAGATTAACACTACGTGAGTTGTGTGGTCCTCTGTTGTCCTCTGTGTTTTTAAAATGTTGATTTCTATTTACGGTTTTAATTGGTTTTACCCTTTAAAATCGTTTTTAATCATATGTTATATTGTTTTTATATTGGTTTTATATGTATTTATTTTTTGTTTTTATTCAGTCATTGGTGGAGCTAAGGATAATATTTGAATATTGTTTGTAATATTGTTGTGCAGCACTTCGGAAACATTTTGTTGTTTATCAATCAATCAATCAATCAATGTTTATTTATATAGCCCTAAATCGTTTAAATGTGCTATATAAATAAAGTGGATTGGATTGGATTGAAGATCTTGTCTTGACCCGAGATCTACAAAGCGGAGAGGAAGCAGGACCTGACGCAAGCTCCAGGCATGTTTTCTTTGAACTGTTTTGTGACCAAGGGTGACGGCCGTTTACGACCCCCCTCCCTTTAGAAACAGCTGTTGCCATGTAACCAAGGAAAGTCCAAATAAAAGAGGTGTGCAACTTTTCGCCAGAGCGTGGTGGAAGACTGTGCAAAGAGTACAGCCCAGACGTTTCTCCTCTATGAGCTAAATTGAATTCTGTCTCTGTTTAATTCCTTGCTTCTTGTCTGTTTAATAGATGTCATCGGTGTTTGAACCTGACACACACATTTTGGATTATTTACACACTGTATATATCTATTACAATAAATAGAGCTAAAACGACGTCCCTCCTGTCTGTGCCGTCTTCTTACCCTGTACAACATAACAGTAATGCATTTTTTGTACCAATTATCACGTCCCACATGGCAGTTGGACTGTATGTTATTATTTTCCTGGGTTTTTGTCAATGTTTTCAAATCAAGCACTCTTATTTCATAGGTTCCACTCCCTGTTTTTCTTAAAGTTTCCTTCCTACCTCTGGTCTGAGCGCTAGTCCTCCTGCCTGTTACCTGTCCCTGGTTGTCAATGATCCAATCCAATATAAAAAAAGTTGAAGATCTAATTAATTTTTGATACATGTATTATTTTTTTTAATTTAAAAGCTTGGCACATTTTAGGAAAGAAAAAAAACCTCAAAGGCTAACCCGGAACTGTATTTGAAGTTGGTGATTAATCTCCACATCCGCAGCTCCTCAAAGGATCACGGCCCCTATTCCAGGACGACTGCTGATAGACAGACCCAATAAAAATGGAAGGAAAAAAAAAAAAGAAGTATTAATCTGTTTTCATCTTCCCTCCCCTATGCTCCACAACACACACCTGCTTATAAAAGAGACACACACTTCATCCAAACTGTCCACCGTGATAAACAAACCGGCGGGGAAAAGCCGCCAACTTGTGCAGATTGGAGCCAAATGAGTCTGCTCCTTCACGCCCTCTTTGATGGCGCATTTGCATGGAAATATGCAAACATAAGCTGACACAAACCCGTATCGACACCGGCCTAAAAAGGTGGAGGAACTGTGGATACTTCTGGATGGAGCCAAAGTTAAAACCAGGAAACTTACATGCACTCAAAAAGGGCAACTTTGTGATGGACTCGAATGTAAACGCCAATTTCTATTTTTTTCTATTGGGGCTCCAGTACTCTGGAATGCCCTCCCGGTAACAGTTAGAGATGCTACCTCAGTAGAAGCACTTAAGTCCCACCCGGTTCACTTAAGATGCTACTTTAAGGTTTTGTTACTTATGTATAAAATACTAAACTGGTTTAGAACCATCTTGTCTTGCTGATTGAACTGTACCCTACGTTCTGTCTGGAAATCTACGGCTTATCAGTGAATACCAAAGGGCAAAAAAAGTTTGCAGGTTTTAGAACGTTTTCTATTCGGGTTCCAGTACTCTGGATTCCGGTAATGACTTCGGTACCAGAAAAGCCCAAGCCTGGAAAGCATGTAATAAAATGGACAGCATATGGCACTCCAACCTGCCCAATTCACTTAAGCTAGACCTCTTCAAGACTACCATCGAACCCATCCTCGAGACCTGGACCCTCAATGCGCGCCTTCAAAAACGCCTTGACGGTTGCTATACCAACCTGCTTCGAAGGGTTCAAGGCTTGTCGTAGCTTTCCCATCCTTCCTTGGACCAAATATACGGCAATCAACCTCGAGCAAGCACCCGTCTGAGCAAACGTCGCTCACAGTTTGGCGGTCACTGCTTCCGTGCCAAGACGGAGCTGATATCGCAGCTCCTCCTTTGGAAACAATCCACCAGGGGTCGCCTCACCTACCCCGAAGTAATCGCACGGGACACTGGGATCCTTGGTTCAGAGCTGGTCTCTGCTATGGGTGACCCCGACTGCAAGGTCTCTCGGCTACGGCCGCACATTGATGATCGATGATGACTCCGGAATACCCCACCGGCAACAGTTAGAGATGCCACCTCGGTAGAAGCAATTATGTCCCACATTATCGATATACTTTAACTTTTAAATAGACTCTGTTTTAGACCAGTTCACCTGCCGCTTCTCTTTTATGCCCCCCTCTCCTGCATTGAGAGGATACCAGGTGGCCACAGATTAACCCTGAAGAGGTTCCAGTCTGGAGGAGTGGACCACCCGGTGTGGACCACTCCTCTAAGACCTGGATGAAGACTTCCTACGACCCTCTGCTTACCCCAATGGACTGGACTCTCACATTATCACAAATAATTAAATAACTTTACCCACTTGGCATCCTTCCTAGTCCTTCCCAAGGGTTCTGCGCAGGGGACACTGGGATCCTTGTTTCAGAGCTGGGCTCTGCCATGGGTGACCCCGACTGCAAAGTCTCTCGGCTACGGCCGCACATTGATGATCGATGATGACTCCGGAATACCCCACCGGCAACAGTTAGAGATGCCAAATCGGTAGAAGCAATTATGTCCCACATTATCGATATACTTTAACTTTGAAATAGACTCTGTTTTAGACCAGTTCACCTGCCGCTTCTCTTTTATGCCCCCCTCTCCTGCATTGAGAGGATACCAGGTGGCCACAGATTAACCCTGAAGAGGTTCCAGTCTGGAGGAGTGGACCACCCGGTGTGGACCACTCCTCTAAGACCTGGATGAAGACTTCCTACGACCCTCTGCTTACCCCAATGGACTGGACTCTCACATTATCACAAATAATTAAATAACTTTACCCACTTGGCATCCTTCCTAGTCCTTCCCAAGGGTTCTGCGCAGGGGACACTGGGATCCTTGTTTCAGAGCTGGGCTCTGCCATGGGTGACCCCGACTGCAAAGTCTCTCGGCTACGGCCGCACATTGATGATCGATGATGACTCCGGAATACCCCACCGGCAACAGTTAGAGATGCCACCTCGGTAGAAGCAATTATGTCCCACATTATTGATATACTTTAACTTTTAAATCGACTCTGTTTTAGACCAGTTGACAAGCCGCTTTGGATCCTGCATTGAGAGGTTACCAGGTGGCCACAGATTAACCCTGAAGAGGTTCCAGTCTGGAGGAGTGGACCACTCCTCTAAGACCTGGATGAAGACCTTCTACTACCCTCTGCTTGCCCCCCCAATGGACTGGACTCTCACATTATCACAAATAATTAAATAACTGTAGTCCTTCCCAAGGTTTCTGCGTTTTCCCGTTTTGAGGATGTGGGTTTCAGATCAGGGGATGTCATTGTGGTTTCTGCAGCCCTTTGAGGCGCTTGTGATTGAGGGCTATAGAAATAAACTTTGATTGACTGATTGATTGATACTTTAAAATCAGCTGGTGGAAAAAGGTATTTAAACTAAAAACTGGTAGAATAAATCAGTTTGGCATTTGCACCCACGTATTTTCACTGGTTTCAGGTCAGAAAAATGAAATGTATTATTATTTTTCTTTCAATTTGTGGGAAAACCAGCCCATTAACGCAACATCTCGGTGAAAATAGGAGGGTTTCTTTTTCATAGAAAACCCATCACTTTAACTCCAAGTCAGTAATAATTCATAACATGTAATAATAAATCATAGCATATTTTTTTAGAGGAAATAGTGAGGTTTAAACATAGCCCATGATTGAGCATTTTTAGTTTTTAATTACACCTCCCGCAGATTGTGGCGACTTCATAATCATCGGGATGATTGTGAGGCACAGCAAATTTCATCTTCATTTAATAAGTATGAGAAATGTATTATAGGGTTTAGGCTACAATATCTAACGCAGGCAAAAATGTGTCTCTCATTGAAATATGTAAGTTATAAAAAAACGACAAGATGAATTGTGAAATATGATAAATATACCCGTATAGTTTGATAACAACAGTTGTTTGAATCAAATTAAGAATGGCTACGACTACTATACCCCATTAAAAAAACGCAAAACTGCTCGTTCCACCTAAATAGCAGCATGGAACCCTTCAAAGTTCACAATTATACATTCACACCTAGCTCCAGCATTTGGTAAAAAGGATGAAGTGATAGAAGAAAGGTCAAAAATATAATAGGGGAAAGTTAAGTACAAGTTTCATTGTTGCATGTGATTTCCCATAACTGTGGTGCATTCAAGGACCCTCGATTAAAGTTAGAAACAGAGGGGTCACTCATTTTTAAAGGACAGGGGAAGGCTTAACCATAGGAGATGCACAAATATAAATATAGTCGTAATAATGATGATAAGAATTAGAGATGTCCGATAATGGCTTTTTTGCCGATATCCGATATTCCGATATTGTCCAACTCTTAATTACCGATTCCGATATCAACCGATACCGATATATACAGTCGTGGAATGAACACATTATTATGCCTAATTTTGTTGTGATGCCCCGCTGGATGCATTAAACAATGTGACAAGGTTTTCCAAAATAAATCAACTCAAGTTATGGAAAAAAATGCCAACATGGCACTGCCATATTTATTATTGAAGTCACAAAGTGCATTATTTTTTTTTACATGCCTCAAAACAGCAGCTTGGAATTTGGGACATGCTCTCCCTGAGAGAGCATGAGGAGGTTGAGGTGGGCGGGGTTGGGGTAGGGGGTGTATATTGTAGCGTCCCGGAAGAGTTAGTGCTGCAAGGGGTTCTGGGTATTTGTTCTGTTGTGTTTATGTTGTGTCACGGTGCGGATGTTCTCCCGAAATATGTTTGTCATTCTTGTTTGGTGTGGGTTCACAGTGTGGCCCATAGTTGTAACAGTGGTAAAGTTGTTTATACGGGCACCCTCCGTGTGACCTGTATGGCTGTTGATCAAGTATGCATGGCATTCACTTGTGAGCGTGTCAAAAGTCGTAGATATTATGTGACTGGCAGTGCCTTTAAGGTTTCTTGGCGCTCTGTACTTCTCCCTACATCCATGTACACAGTGGCGTTTTAAAAAGTAATACATTTTACTTTTTGAAACCGATACCGCTAATTTTGAAACCAATACCGATCATTTCCGATATTTTGCATTTTAAAGCATTTATCGGCCGATATTATCGGACATCCCTAATAAGAATATGTGAAAAAGAAACATTTACACTTTGAAGCAAAGTGGAACCTGACAGATGTATAATCATATTCCATTGAATAATGATTGGTTATAAGATTATTAAAATGTACATTTTGACCACTTTATATTTGCATTTGTTGCCATTTTTTGTAAAAAAAAAAAAAAAAAAGAAAACAAAAATTAACCTTAAAAGTCATTATTTAAGGGATTTTAAAGGGGGTGGAAAAGTGTTCTGTGGTCTGACGAGTTCCCCAAAGTCTGGTCATTTGCAGCCTGTAGCTATTTTTTTTTTTTTTTTTATTGGGCCGCGGACATATTTGAACAATAAAATCAAACCCAGGACACCACAACCGTACAGTATGTGGGGCTCCATGCACCAGGTTTGGACAAGTCTGACCTGGACTAGTTCGTCACCCTCCTTTGTGTGTCTCTTTTTAAGTTTTAACGAGATAACGCTGACCGGGCACCAACCTCATTATGCATTCATGGTTACTTTCTTCTTATTCGTTTTGAGAGAAAGCCCCAGACGTGGACCGCCATCATGACCACCAGCGACGTCTGCACTTTAATGAAGTGCAATCTGTGAACGCGTCGGTGGCCCTCAGGTGATCACCAAGGACGGTGCCCGACGCAGAGGAGAGAGACGGCATACGCCTCACTGAGGGATGGGTGGACGACTTTGAGACGGTCCGAATGTGCAGATATGAATGGCTGTTTATCCCATTTAATAGCAGAACACACATTTAATGTTGCAGTTTTTCCGGACAATAGCAGATATGTAAGCCACACCCACAACATTTTTTAAGAAAAGTATTTTTCCATATATTAGCCGCACCGGACTATAAGATGCAGATATATACATTGTGAAATAAGTTATTTACAAATAAATATTTTGTAAAATGTTTATTTACATGCTTTAATTGTTTCCAAACGGTGTCTGTAACACGGCAGTAAAACGGCCGATCAAACAAAACAGAAGTCATCGTCATGGACCCACGAGCTGCGGAAGTTAGCTCTCCAATCAGCTGAACTGACTCCATAGGTCCACGGTTCTGATTTGGTGAATTTACATAACTAAAACAATATAAAAAAAAAGAATGCTATTGTTAGCCTATTGTTAGGTTCCTGGTTCCATTGTTATAGTCTTTG
>NC_084756.1:25408769-25411269 GCF_033978785.1 Entelurus aequoreus | reverse complement strand
ACAACACTGCAGCACATACATATATATACAACACTGCAGCACATACATATATATACAACACCGTAGCACATACATATATATACAACACCGCAGCACATACATATATATACAACACCGCAGCACATACATATATATACAACACTGCAGCACATAAATATATATACAACACTGCAGCACATACATATATATACAACATATCTCCCTTTTTGAACTTTTGTTTTTCTTTCCTTGTAAACGTTACAAAATCACACTGTATTTGGGTTGTCTGTCTAATTATAAATAATGCAGACGAGGCGTGTTGGCTGACTTCTTGACGTTTACTTTCACGGGTGATGACATGCAACAACACTTTTCGGGGCTACCGCGCATGCTCGTCACTCCCGTTGCATGTTGGGTAGTGTAGTTGTTATATTCCCTAGCTCAGTGGTTCTCAACCTTTTTCCCAGTGATGTACCCCCTGTGAAACATTTTTTAATTCAAGTACCCCCTAATCAGAGCAAAGCATTTTTGGTTGAAAAAAAGATATAAAGAAGTAAAATACAGCACTATGTCATCAGTTTCTGATTTATTAAATTGTATAACACTGCAAAATATTGCTCAATTGTAGTGGTCTTTCTTGAACTATTTGGAAAAATAGATAGGTTTTTATTTATATTTACAAAGGATTTTTGAATTGTTGCTATTTTTAGAATATTTAAAAAAAATCTCACATACCCCTTGGCATACCTTCAAGTACCCCCAGGGGTACGCGTACCCCCATTTGAGAATAAATGATAAAATTGTTGTACTTGTATAGCGCTTTTCTACCTTCAAGGTACTCAAAGCGCTTTGACACTATTTCCACATTTACCCATTCACACACACATTCACACACACATTCACACACACGTTCACACACACATTCACACACACATTCACACACACATTCACACACACATTCACACACACATTCACACACACATTCACACACTGATGGAGGGAGCTGCCATGCAAGGCGCTAACCAGCAGCCATCAGAGGCAAAGGGTGAAGTGTCTTGCCCAAGGACACAACGGACGTGACTAGGAAGGTAGAAGGTGGGAATTGAACCCCAGTAACCAGCAACACTCCCATTGCTGGCACAGCCACTCTACCAACTTCGCCACGCCGCCCCTGCCCTAGCTCATCACATCTTCCCCCTTCCTGTTAACTCAATAAAGTGTATTTCTTTTTTTAGCTTTAACTTTTCATTTATTAGCATTGTAACCACATTTGCAAACAACTTTTCTCTTCATAGAAGTTTCTTTCAATAAAGAAATAAAGTGCAAAAATGTCAAAGCATCATAACAAACAGTTTTGTCAAATAGCAGCAGAAGTGCACTTTTTGGAGAGCTGTATTATTTTCAGTTTTGTGCCCAAGGGACTGATTTTATTTAACACTATATTATTATTTATACACCTATAGTGATCACAGAGACAGCTTGTTTTTGTGTTACTGTATATATTTGTTTCTCTGAAAAATCCCACTTAATATACTTTGGGTAACAACAGTCAATTTTTATTTATTTAATTTTATTTTTTTAGGGGGGGGAACAGTCAATATTTATTTATTTTTTAGATTAAATTGTTTTCTAATATAATAAAAGTGAGCTTTTGTTAAACCAAATATTGTGTGTTTTTTTCCATATACAACAACCTATCTGGACTCCATAAGAGAATCGATAAGGAATCGGTTCGATAAGAGGATTCGATAATAGACTCAAACTCGATAATTTCTTATCAAACATCATCCCTAATCCAGACACTCACCAAAATGTGTGGCTTCTTCCTTAACCCATGATCCACCACTCTGGAAAGTCTGAAAATAACTAAATGGGAATCACGTGGGCCATTTTTGATTTAGTCGTAGTACTTTTGACATAATGGCTTACTGCGAGGTTTGTTCTCCCGGGATGCAAACGGACTATTCCGGACAAGACTTGTAGGTAGGACCATATTTATTTTTCTCAATTAATCCTACACGTCACAAAGACCGGAAACAAACAAAAGAAAAGCGTGTCGTTCACACGAGTAGCTAACGAACAAAAAAAAATAACGCAGGAAACATAGAAGTCTAAAACTAATAGAACATAACAAATTCATGATCCGGACCACAAATCATGAAAACTTTGACATTTATTACATTGAATATTGGAGTAGGCCCCTGCAAAACAAAAGTAAGGACGCAGGTCAAATTCCGCAGAGTTCAAGAACAATTTGTGGGACGAATTTGGCTGGAAGTTACATATTTTTGACCGGTAAAATGTCATGTTGAGTTATTAAAGATGCTATGATGGTGACAGTTTGACCCCTGCAAAAGAATATTCATGTTTACACTATTTCCAAATGGGGAAAAAAGTGGTGTAACAAATGGATGCTGACCTGGAACATTGGCTAACAACCACAACGTCGGTGTGACGCTCATTGTGGGATTTATGACAAAAGCAACAAGAGCCACTTGTTAAAAACATCAATATATAAACC
>NC_084756.1:25368769-25396269 GCF_033978785.1 Entelurus aequoreus | reverse complement strand
AAAAAAAGATACACCCTGCACTGCCTCTCTAGTTCTTCACTCTAACGTTCCTCATCCACGAATCTTTCATCCTCGCTCAAATTAACGGGGTAATCGTCGCTTTCTCGGTCCGAATCTCTCTCGCTCCATTGTAAACAACGGGGAATTGTGAGGAATACTAGCTCCTGTGACGTCACGCTACTTCCGGTATAAGCAAGGCTTTTTTTTTATCAGCGACCAAAAGTTGCGAACTTTATCGTCGATGTTCTCTACTAAATCCTTTCAGCAAAAATATGGCAATACCGCGAAATGATCAAGTATGACACATAGAATGGTTCTGCTATCCCCGTTTAAATAAAAACAATTCATTTCAAATGATTTTTTTTAATTTAAACGGGGATAGCAGATCTATTCTATGTGTCATACTTGATCATTTCGCGATATTGCCATATTTTTGCTAAAAGGATTTAGTATAAAACAACGACGATAAAGTTCGCAACTTTTGGTATCTGATAAAAAAAAGGCTAGCCCCTACCGGAAGTAGCGTGACGTAGTCAGTTGAACATATACGCAAAGTTCCCTATTGTTTACAATGATGGCCGCCAGAAGTGAGAGAGATTCGGACCGAGAAAGCGACGATTTCCCCATTCATTTGAGCGAGGATGAAAGATTTGTGGATGAGGAAAATGCAAGTGAAGGACTAGTGGGGAGTGGAAGCGATTCAGATAGGGAAGATGCTGTGAGAGGCGGGTGGGACCTGATATTCAGCTGGGAATGACTACAACAGTAAATAAACACAAGACATATATATACTCTATTAGCCACAACACAACCAGGCTTATATTTAATATGCCACAAATTAACAAACACCTAGGTAAAATATCCGCTTCGCACCGACAACTTTCTTCTTTGCTTGCTCAGCTTCTTTCTCCATAATGCAATGAACAAATTGCAACAGATTCACCAACACAGATGTCCAGAATACTGTGGAATAATGACATGAAAACAGCTATTTCGTATTGGCTTCAATGGGGAAGCCATACCCCATGGACCCCGACTTAAACAAGTTGAAAAACTTATTGGGGTGTTACCATTTAGTGGTCAATTGTACGGAATATGTACTTCACTGTGCAACCTACTAATAAAAGTCTCAATCAATCAATCAATACCTCTGTTAAACTGGCTACGTCACGCGCATACGTCATCATACCGAGACGTTTTCAAGCGGAAGTGTGGCGGGAATTTTAAAATGTCACTTTATAAGTTAACCCGGCCGTATTGGCATGTGTTGCAATGTTAAGATTTCATCATTGATATATAAACTATCAGACTGCGTGGTCGCTAGTAGTGGCTTTCAGTAGGCCTTTAAAAGCCACAAAATGCAACGGGTCCATCAGGCCCACAAACGCTGGCTGAGTAACAACAATATGAACATTACACATGGGTTAAAAAGGTAGAATTTACGTATAAACACATTTTACGATGTAGGCAGAAATGGAGCTTCTACTCCTTGAGAGACCAGCGTCCGCCACTGCAGGAAACGTGCATTGAAACTGTGTACTTTTACTCCCAGGACACATCCACAGCTGGCCAAACAACAGCAGCTTTGCAATTTAAATGCCTGGTGGATATAAAAAAAACCACCAGCTTGGTTTTGGAAAACAGATTGTCATCCTTAGCCAGGCGCAGGATGACCACACAGCGGGTCATGAAGAGCCCATGACGATCACTTCCAACATGCTTTGACGCACACAAGCAAGGAGAAGTAAGATAACAAGAGGATGAAAGCAACCCTCGGAATCATCTCTTTATCAGCTCGATACCGCTTCTCCGTCAACATCAAAGCCGGGCTCCTGATGGACAACCAAACAAGAGAAGGGATCAGGAGAAGCTCTGAAGAAAATAAGTGCCGACGCACCTTCTTTGCTAGGGAGAAAGATGAAGGGATGTGGTGATGAGGAGCCCTGGCTGGTTCCATGCTAATGTGAGGGATGGTGTTACACACCGCTCTTTGTAGGGAGCGCATCATGCAAATACCGGCTTTTGATGTATCGTTTGTGGCGTACGCTCTATAAAACGCCGTGAAACAGGACGCGCCGCGTACGTTACTCCACTAAAACGGATCGTTTCATCTCCACCGCCGCAGAGGAGGTGCTGTGTATTTGCTACAAACCCCGTTTCCATATGAGTTGGGAAATTGTGTTAGATCATACTTGCCAACCCTCCCGTTTTTAGCGGGAGAATCCCGGTATTCAGCGCCTCTCCCGACAACCTCCCGGCAGAGATTTTCTCCCGACAAACTCCCGGTATTCAGCCGGAGCTGGAGGCCACGCCCCCTCCAGCTCAATGCGGACCTGAGTGGGGACAGCCTGTTCTCACGTCCGCTTTCCCACAATATAAACAGCTTGCCTGCCCAATGACGTCATAACATCTAGGGCTTTTAGAGAGTAGAGTGCACAACTGCGCACACAACAAGGAGACGAAGCAGAAGAACGAGGAAGTCACAGACATGGCGACGCCGTCGACGAGCAAGATGAAGAAATACGCTTGCAAGTTCCAAGACGAATGGAAACAAGAATTTCAGTTCATCCAGGACAGTTGGAAGGGGAAGGTGTATGTTGCCTGTAAATATGTAGAACAGACTTCTCCATTGAACACGGTGGCCGAAATGATATACTCATCATGAACGGAGAAGTTAAACAGGACAATACTGCCATCTAATGGATAGCCACCGGAACACTGAAATTCAAGTATTTTTATTTTTTTCTATGTAAATAAAAGAAATATATATATATATATATATATATATATATATATATATATATATATATATATATATATATATATATATATATATATATATATATATATATTTATATATATATATATATATATATATATAGCTAGAATTCACTGAAAGTCAAGTATTTCATACATATATATATACATATATATACATATATATATATATATATATATATATAGCTAGAATTCACTGAAAGTCAAGTATTTCATATATATATATATATATATATATACATATATATATATATATACATATATATACATATATATACATATATATACATATATACATATATATACATATATATACATATATACATATATATACATATATATACATATATATATATATATATACATATATATATATACATATACATATACATATATATATATATATATATATATATATATATATATATATATATATATATATATATATATATATATATATATATACATATATATATATATGAAATATATATGAAATACTCGAGTTGGTGAATTCTAGCTGTAAATAACCATGCCCCCAACCACCCCTGACCAAGCCCCCCCCGATATTGGAGGTCTCAAGGTTGGCAAGTATGTGTTAGATGTAAATATAAACGGAATACAATGATTTGCAAATCACTTTCAAGCCATATTCAGTTGAATATGCTACAAAGACAACATATTTCATGTTCAAACTTTTTGTGCAAATAATAATTAACTTTATAATTTGATGGCAGCAACACGTGACAAAGAAGTTGGGAAAGGTGGCAATAAATACTGATAAAGTTGAGGAATGCTCATCAAACACTTATTTGGAACATCCCACAGGTGAACAGGCTAATTGGGAACAGGTGGGTGCCATGATTGGGTATGAAAGCAGCTTCCATGAAATGCTCAGTCATTCACAAACAAGGATGGGGCGAGGGTCACCACTTTGTCAACAAATGCGCGAGCAAATTGTTGAACAGTTTAAGAACAACCTTTCTCAAGCAGCTATTGCAAGGAATTTAGGGATTTCACCATCTACGCTCCGTAATATCATCAAAGGGTTCAGAGAATGTGGAGAAATCACTGCACGAAACATTGAATGCCCGTGACCTTCCATCCCTCAGGCTGTACTAAATCAAATAGCGACATCCGTGTGTAAAGGATATCACCACATGGGCTCTGGAACACTTCATAAAACCACGGTCAGTAACTACAGTTCATCGCCACATCTGTAAGTGCAAGTTAAAACTCTACCACCGTATTTTTCGGACTATAAGTCGCAGTTTTTTATCATAGTTTGGCCGGGGGTGCGACTTATACTCAGGAGCGACTTATGTGTGAAATTATTAACACATTAGCGTAAAATATCAAATATTATTCAGCTCATTCACGTAAGAGACTAGACGTATAAGATTTCATGGGATTTAGCGATTAGGGTAAACGTATAGCATGTTCTATATGTTATAGTTATTTGAATGACTCTTACCATAATATGTTACGTTAACATACCAGTTGGTTATTTATGCCTCATATAACGTACACTTATTCAGCCTGTTGTTCACTATTCTTTAGACATTTTAAATTGCCTTTCAAATGTCTATTCTTGCTGTTGGCTTTTATCAAATACATTTCCCCAAAAAATGCGACTTATACTTCAGTACGACCTATGTATGTTTTTTTCCTTCTTTATTATGCATTTTCGGCCTGAGCGACTTATACTCCGGAGTGACTTATAGTCCGAAAAATACGGTATGCAAAGCAAAAGCCATTTATCAACAACACCCAGAAACGCCGCCGGCTTCGCTGGGACTGAGCTCATCTAAGATGGACTGATGCAAAGCGTAAAAGTGTTCTGTGGTCTGACGAGTCCACATTTCAAATTGTTTTTGGAAAAGAACCATCCCAATTGTTCTTGGCGCAAAGTGTAAAAGGCAGCATGTGTGATGGTATGGGGGTGTATTAGTGTGTGATGGTGTGGGGGTGTATTAGTGTGTGATGGTATGGGGGTGTATTAGTGCCCAAGACATGGGTAACTTACACATCTGTGAAGGCGCCATTAATGCTGATAGGTACATACAGCTTTTGAAGCAACGTTATCATTGACGCCCCTGCTTATTTCAGCAAGACGATGCCAAGCCACGTGTTACAACAGCTCCTCTACTTTCCAGACGCCATCTTTTATAATCGAGCAGGAAGTCACGAACACAGACACGGCAAAACATGAACGCAAAGAGTAAAAAACATCCACTTATGCGATATAATTGTGGTGTGTTTTTATGCTGTAATTTGCACTGCAGTACATGGTTTTGGGGCTTCAGTGCATTTTCTGGTTTTCCACTCCTGGTGAGTGCGCTGATATTTTTGGAACCCGTCTCTCTTTGCGTCGGGGTCCGACTCCCTTATCAACATCATCACTTTTCTGCAAAAACCTGGCCTGTAGAAATGCGCCTCTGTCTGACACCCGCGTCTCAGGCTCGCATCAACAAGCTCTGCTCGGTGCCTCGTCCGCACGGAGCTGCTGGTGACGCAAGTTCAGACGGTTACCGTGGTAACCAGCGTGCCGCTCAAAAGTGCAGGTCGCAACCACGGGAATCATTTCTATAGTTTGTGTTGAATTGAAAGGTTGATTATGTTCCATGATTCCATATTCTGTTGTAGCCTGCAGCGCTGCATGGACTGCCTAGTTGCTGCTTTGTAAGACCCCGTGTCACCTGACTGCAAACTTGACACCTCGTGAGACAGGATTAGGGTTGCAAAATTCCGGGAATATTCAAAATTGGACATATAGACAAGTGCCCAATAATATATAATTATTGTAATTCCCCATTAATTCCTATTTACTCCCATTAATTCCCATGGACGGTGTCCAACTTTGAATAATCAAAAAATGGTCAATAATTCCAAACTTCCCGTGGTAAATTTCCGGAAATTTTTCGGAAATTTACCAGAAACTTTCCAGCCCTTTGCAACCCGAGACGGGATCGATCGATAATTTACTGGAAGTGAGTCTTGAATTTTGAAGAGTATTTCTTCATACGTTTCAAAATTCAAACGCAAATAATTCAGTGTTTTTGTAATAGAGACACAAATATCAATCAATCAATCAATGTTTATTTATATAGCCCTAAAACAAACACCCATGTTACAATATATCAGTGATTCTCAAACTCTGGTACGTGTACCACTAGTGGAACGCGGGCTCCACATAGTGGTACGTGAAATACTCACTTGATTAACGCTGTAGGGCCCAAATATAGAAAAACCTAAAAAAATATATATATATTTGATCTTTCAGATGTTGTTGTAGGAGGCATTTGATGCAGAAATTAAAGAGTTTTAAAAAAAAATGTTTATATATGTTTTTAGAGAAATGTAATATTGTAACATTGGGCTTTGATGGGAGCAGAATTTCCAAACTACCACATTCACCCAGCGTTGTATAATTGCAACAATTATATAACAAGCTCTAAATGAAATTTGATGCATCTGTTCCACAATAACTACATATGTACATGCTCTAGAGCAGTGGTTCTTAACCTGGGTTGGATGGAACCCTAGGGGTTGGGTGAGTCGGGCTCAGGGGTGCAGCGGAGGTCGAGACACACCCGACTCATTGTGTAAATACAAACTTCTCCCTATCGGCGTATTACGGATACGGCAACAGCAGAAGTCACACTGATTTGCAGGTGTGTCATTTGTTGTGAGTTTATGCACTGTGTTGGTTTTGTTGTTTGAACAAGGTGATGTTCATGCACGCTTCATTTTGTGCACCAGTAATAAAACATGGTAACACTTTAGTATGGGGAACATATTCACCATTAATTAGTTGCTTATTAACATGCATATTAGTAACATATTTTTTCTTAACTATTCATTATTAGGTACTTATTAATGCCTTATTCGGCATGGCCTTATTATAACCCTAACCTAACAACTCTAAATTAAGTCTGTTACTTTGAATATGTTCCCCATACTAAAGTGTTACCAAAAACACATAACTTGTCAAAATGTTCATTTTTCACTAAAGAAGGGTTGGGTGAATGCGCATATGAAACTGGTGGGGTTCGGTACCTCCAACAAGGTTAAGAACCACTGCTCTAGACATTGTAATAACCAAAAAATATATAAAAGACATTTTACTTACTTGAATCTGATGAATCCAGTCCAATGAAACAAATAGATGTGGTTAGAAGGAAAACTTGAGAGGTTGTGTGAGTTCATGGCCAGAAGGCGTGACTTATAAACAAATGTACGATCCAATAGCCTTGTGAGACTGAACAATAGCACCCGATGACTATGTAAATGTGGTAAAAAAATAAAAAATATATATATAACATTGTTTTTTGGGATGGTTAAAGGTAACGTTGTAATTTTACAACAAGGGATGTTACAGGGTTAAAGTACAGTGTTGTATTTTCTTATATTCAAACACAGTGTTACTGTTCAAACTGTGTGTGATGTTACAGTGACCAAAAATATTAAATATACTTGTGCTATTAAAACCTCTACCTTGTCTTTAATGAAGACTTAGACCTACTACGCTACTGTATTTCAATGGTGGTCATTATGGTGGTACTCGGAGAGACACGTTTTCTTCTGAGATGGTAGCGGGCCTGAACAGGTTTCATCTGGCCCACGTGATGAGTTTGCCAAGTATTAAAATGAGCTGCTTTTTTTTACGAAGCAAGAGGTACACAGTAAAGGGTGACTGTGGCTCCTCCTCCTCGACTGACATGAAACGTAAAACCTGCCGTTTTATGTCTTCTGCTCCGAACATGTCATTTGTCACCCTCGTTGCCCCAAAATGTCTTTGTCAAACACGAGAAAAGTGACCTTAACACTTTTGCATAGTTTTTACCTCCGTTTCTTACGGTTTGTGGAGTTAGCACTGGGTTGATACGTGGACATGACAAAGGAGGTATTTGATACCGAGAAGTGTTTACATGTTGTGTTTTTTGTTCAATCCCAGAAAGACTGACTTGAAGTTTAATCCTGGCTTTGTAGCTACGCTGACACCAAGTCTAAGCTCCTGGTGTTTTTGAAGCTGCACCAATTTCCTCAGAATTTTTCAACAAACTTGAAGTGTTTTGTCCAGAGGATTATTTGTGATTTGTAAGTTTTCAGAACGTGATTGTTCTATTTTTGAATTATCATGCCAAGATTTTACCATTCCGGCCCACTCGGGAACAGATTCGTCTCCACGCGGCCCCTGAGCTAAAATGACTTTGACACCCCCTGCTGAACACGGACTACTCCAAACGTAAATGTACTTTCCTTGGTATTGTTCCTTGAGAAACTACAACAAAATGGGAGGTGCTAAACTTAGGGAACGTCCCTATGACCTCAGAGGTTCAGCTGTCTTTTCAGAAAGCAAACAGAAGAACGATCTTAAAAAGTAGATGTGTTTCTGTCAGGGGGGTTCATCTGTGGAACAGCTTGGATCGTTCCTTCAAATGTTCCAGTTCCATTCACACATTTAAAAAACACTTTAAGACCAATGTCTTGAAAAAATATATCACTCTTGAATCAACACAGTAGTTAAAGGCCTACTGAAAGCCACTACTAGCGACCACGCAGTCTGATAGTTTATATATCAATGATGACATCTTAACATTGCAACACATGCCAATACGGCCGGGTTAACTTATAAAGTGACATTTTAAAATTCCCGCCACACTTCCGGTTGAAAATCTCCTTTGGATATGATTTATGCGCGTGACGTCATAAAATGCACGGAAGTGTTTGGGCCCTATTGGACACAATACACAAAGCTCTGTTTTCTCCGACATAATTCCACAGTATTCTGGACATCTGTGTTGGTGAATCTTTTGCAATTTGTTTAATGAACAATGGAGGCTGCAAAGAAGAACGTTGTAGGTGGGATCGATCGGTGTCTTAGCGGCTAAGTACAATACTTACAGCAACACAACAAGGACTACTTACCCTGATAGAAGACGCCTAGCCGATGCTTGCCACCAAACCCACGGATGAAGTCCTTTGTCGCGCCGTCGATCGCTGGAACGCAGGTGAGCACGGCTGTTGATGGGAAGATGAGGGCTGGCTGGCGTAGGTGGAGCGCTAATGTTTTATCATAGTTCTGTGAGGTCCGGCTGCTAAGTTGCTAAATTAGCCTTAGCGTTGTTAGCAACAGCATTGTTAAGCTTTACCAGGCTGAGAATTTTTAACCGTGTAGTTACATGTCCATGGTTTAATAGTATTGTTGATCTTCTGTCTATCCTTCCAGTCAGGGGTTTATTTATTTTGTTTCTATCTTCATTTGAGAACGATGCTATCACGTTAGCTCAGTAGCTAAGTGTGTCACCGATGTATTGTCTTGGAGATAAAAGTCACTTTAAATGTCCATTTCGCGTGCTCGACTCTCATTTTCAAGAGGATATAGTATCCCAGGTGGTTTAAAATACAAATCCGTGATCCACAATAGAAAAAGGAGAGAGTGTGGAATCCAATGAGCCAGCTTGTACCTAAGTTACGGTCAGAGCGAAAAAAGATACGTCCATCGCTGCCTCTCAAGTCCTTCACTGTAACGTTCCTCATCTACGAATCTTTCATCCTCGCTCAAATTAATGGGGTAATCATCACTTTCTCGGTCCGAATCTCTCTCGCTCCATTGTAAACAACGGGGAAGTGTGAGGAATACTAGCTCCTGTGACGTCACGCTACTTCCGCTACAGGCAAGGCTTTTTTTTTCATCAGCGAGCAAAAGTTGCCAACTTTATCGTCGATTTTCTCTACTAAATCCTTTCAGCAAAAATATGGCAATATCGCGAAATGATCAAGTATGACACATAGAATGGATCTGCTATTCCCGTTTAAATTAAAAAAAATCATTTCAGTAGGCCTTTAAAGGCCTACTGAAAGCCACTACTAGCGACCACGCAGTCTGATAGTTTATATATCAATGATGAAATCTTAACATTGCAACACATGCCAATACGGCCGGGTTAACGTATAAAGTGACATTTTAAATTTCCCGCAAAATATTCTGCTGAAAACGTCTCGGTATGATGACGTTTGCGCGTGACGTCACGGATTGTAGCAGACATATTGGGACAGCATTGTGGCCAGCTATTAAGTCGTCTGTTTTCATCGCAAAATTCCACAGTGTTCTGGACATCTGTGTTGGTGAATCTTTTGCAATTTGTTTAATGAACAATGAAGACAGCAAAGAAGAAAGTTGTAGGTGGGAAGCGGTGTATTAGCGGCTGGCTGCAGCAACACAACCAGGAGGACTTTGAGTTGGATACGCAGACGCGGTACCGTGAGTATGCAGCTTTGGCTTCCAAACATTTGATCGCTTGCCCGTACGTGCGTGCCGCTATGTGCACGTCACGTACGTAACTTTGGGGAAATATATGTGCTGTATGAACTTTGCGGAAGTGAACGGTACTTTGGGCTGTGGGATTGAGTGTGTTGTGCGGGTGCTTGAGTTGTATTGGTGGGTTATATGGACGGGAGGGGGGAGGTGTTTGTTATGCGGGATTAATTTGTGGCATATTAAATATAAGCCTGGTTGTGTTGTGGCTAATAGAGTATATATATGTCTTGTGTTTATTTACTGTTTTAGTCATATCAGGTCCCACCCGCCTCTCACAGCATCTTCCCTATCTGAATCGCTTCCACTGCCCTCTAGTTCTTCACTCTCACTTTCCTCATCCACGAATCTTTCATCTTCGCTCAAATGAATGGGGAAATTATCGCTTTCTCGGTCCGAATCGCTCTCGTTGCTGGTGGCCATGATTGTAAACAATGTGCAGATGTGAGGAGCTCCACAACCTGTGACGTCACGCTACTTCCGCTACAGGCAAGGTTTTTTTTTTAGCGATCAAAAGTTGCGAACTTTATCGTCGATGTTCTCTACTAAATCCTTTCAGCAAAAATACGGCAATATCGTGAAATGATCAAGTATGACACATAGAATGGATCTGCTATCCCCGTTTAAATAAGAACATCTCATTTCAGTAGGCCTTTTATACTATGATCAATGTTAATTACAAACTAAATGTGGAATATAAATAATAATGGAATTGTATATAGTTGGTACAAAGGTTTAACTAACACGTGTACAAGGGTATTTCACATGTCTTTACTGTGTATATAATTGAACAGTGTTTATGTTGTGTACAATATGTATTTATAATATGTTGTGCAAAGGAAATTTCACATTTTTTTTTAGGAAGCTCATCTTGTATTTGACATTGTTTACAATAAGTGTTCAACTTCAGCCTAAACCCTTTCGGTCTGCAACATTTTCAATTGATGTACGTACAACTGTTTGTTTATGTAAAACTGTTTGTTTATTTTGTTGACCACTGACCGAAGAAATAATAAACTAACTAAAGTGTACAAAGGAACACAAATGTCCGACTCTCGGGCGGCAGCAATGATCAAAGCCTAGTTTGTACCTGATCAAATTTGATCTAATTCAACGGAATCGTAGAGGAAGAGGGTCTCAAACTGCTACTTTGATACCGCCTCGAAGACTCTGTGACCAACCGGAAAGGAGCCTTTAAGTACAAGAGACTCCTGAGTATCATGGAAACAAGCTGGAGGCTAAAAAGATGTTTATCATTTTGAAGGAAAATGTTATTATGATCCGTCCTGGTCTCTCCTATTTGAACATACAGAGTGCAGTGGTAGTGAAGTATTCTCCTGTCTGGTCGCAGTACATGATGCACACAACAGTAGTGAGTATTAATAGCTTCAATTCTGGCTCATTTCAAGCAGAAACTCAACTTTGTGCTTCCTTTTTTTTATTTTATAAATCAACAGAAGTTACACACATCCATTGTTTTTACCCCAAATGAGGCAATTTAAAGTCCTACTGAAAGCCACTACTAGCGACCACGCAGTCTGATAGTTTATATATCAATGATGAAATCTTAACATTGCAACACATGCCAATACGGCCGGGTTAACTTATAGAGTGACATTTTACATTTCCCGCTAAACTTCCGCTTGAAAAACGTCTAGGTATGATCACGTGACGTCAATAGTTAAACGGAAGTATTCGGAACCCATTGAAAAAAGTTGACCGGTTTTTACAAAACTTTTGTTTTGAAGGGGGAATTGCAAACTTCCTGTTGATTTTTGCTGGGGGTTGTAAGTGAATGAAATCGAGGTCTAAGTGAGACCTACATAGAGTTAGAGTTTGAGTTTATTTCGAACATGCAAGCATACAACATGATACATCACAATTTCCAGTTTCTCTTTTCAACATGTTTGAAAAGGAGTAGGAAGAAGCAGAGCTTATTTAATCCTACCCCATTTCTTTACATAACAGTTGCTGAAACTTTTTTGTTCACTTCCTGTTCTCAATTTATTCACAATAAACTCCATAGGTAATCACAATATAAATAAATAATAGTAAGAATTTAATAATAATAATTGGTGAAGTAAGTCATATTTCATATGATGAGATAAATAAGATTACTTTAAGAATGAATGAATGGATGGATGAAATAAATTGAGAATGTTTGTCATGGTTCTTCTTCTTTGTACTTTGTAAGCACTTTAAGTTTGAAGAGTTTCTTGAAGTGGATCATATTAGTACATACATAGAGGTTTGTGTTTCATGTCTCTACGACATTCCTACTGGAAGTTACAGGCAGTTTTGTCTGTGTTTTCTTCCTAGGAGCAGTTTTGTCTGTGTTTTCTTCCTAGGGGGCACTAGAGCGCAATTTTGAGTTTCGGGGTTGGTTTTTTTTTTTTATTAGATCGCAATTTTTGCCAGTCCTGATGTGTGTGTCCAGTTTGGTGAGTTTTGAAGCATGTTAAGGGGGTCAAATTATAGCTCAAAGAGGCAAAGGTGACTGTTTTTACAAAACTTTTGTTTTGAAGGGGGAATTGCAAACTTCCTGTTGATTTTTGCTGAAGGATGTCAGTGTATGCAATCTAGATCTAAGTGAGACCTACATAGGTTTTTGTTTCATGTCTCTTCAACATTCCTACTGGAAGTTACAGGCAGTTTTGTCTGTGATTTCTTCCTAGGGGGCGCTAGAGCGCAATTTTGAGTTTCGGGGTTGGGTTTTTTATTAGATCGCAATTTTTGCCAGTCCTGATGTGTGTGTCCAGTTTGGTGAGTTTTGAAGCATGTTAAGGGGGTCAAATTATAGCTCAAAGAGGCAAAGGTGACTGTTTTTACAAAACTTTTGTTTTGAAGGGGGAATTGCAAACTTCCTGTGGATTTTTGCTGAAGGATGTCAGTGTATGCAATCTAGATCTAAGTGAGACCTACATAGTTTTTGTTTCATGTCTATACAACATTCCTACTGGAAGTTACAGGCAGTTTTGTCTGTGTTATCTTCCTAGGGGGCGCTAGAGCGCAATTTTGAGTTTCGGGGTTGGGTTTTTTTATTAGATCGCAATTTTTGCCAGTCCTGATGTGTGTGTCAAATATGGTGAGTTTTGAAGCATGTTAAGGGGGTCAAATTACAGCTCAAAGAGGCGGCGGTATAATAATAATAAAACCTTACAAATACAATAGGGTCCTCAGTCCCAAAGGGACATTCGGTCCCTAATTAAACTCAGTAGCCGATATTGACAATAAAAATGTGTTGTTGCAATTGTTGGATATGACTTTAAACCATAACCAAGCATGCATCAATATATCTCTAAGTGTACTGTCACCACCTGTCACATCACGGCCTGACTTATTTTGAATGTGTTGCTGTTTTCCTGTGTGTAGTGTTCTTGCACTCCTATTTTGGTGGCTTTTTCTCTTTTTTTTGGTATTTTCCTGTTGCAGTTTCATGTCTTCCTTTGAGCGATATCTCCCGCATCTACTTTGTTTTAGTAATCAAGAATATTTCAGTTGTTTTTATCCTTCTTTGTGCGGACATTGTTGTTTGTCATGTCATGTTCGGATGTACTTTGTGGACGCCGTCTTTGCTCCACAGTAAGTCTTTGCTGTCGTCCAGCATTCTGTTTTTTTCCCCCTTTGTAGCCAGTTCAGTTTTAGTTTAGTTCTGCATAGCCTTCCCTAAGCTTCAATGTCTTCAACCTTTTGATTATTTTTGGTTTAAGCATTAGATACCTTTTTACCTGCACGCTGCCTCCCGCTGTTTCCGACATCTACAAAGCAATTAGCTACCTGCTGCCACCTACTGATATGGAAGAGTATTACACGGTTACTCTGCCGAGCTCTAGACAGCACCGACACTCAACAACAACACATCATTTGCAGACTATAATTACTGTTTTGCAAAAAATGTTTGTAACCCAAATAGGTGAAACTAGATACTGTAGATGTGAAATACAGTAATATTCAATGATGTAATTTGTCTAAAACGAGTAAGAGTCCGTCCACAGAAAGGCGTTGGTACCACACGTTGCTCGTGGGCATCGTAATTATCTTGACGCATGCTGAAAGCGCCAAGGGGTGTAAAAGTGATGCGGCAGTGAAACCCGACACACATCAATAACGCTCCACTCCATAAATATGGCAATATCACCCGGCGGAGGCCAAACAAGACTGTAGGTATGAATGTTGACTAATTAACACTCAAACGTGGAATGGAGCCAAAGTAGTTTCGCTTTCCCCGAGTACAAGTCTGATGGCGAGGAGGCTCTCTGCGGCAAATAACTGTTTGTTCCTCCGTCAAGTTGTCTTTGGGAATGTCATCATAAAAGGTCCAGGAGCGTAAGTGTGGTGTAAATAATCTCTTATTGGCATCAAATCTAAATATTGTGTACATAATTAGCAATCAAATGGCTTGTGGAACTTGAAAAATATATATATTGTATACTATAAACCAAAATGTGTTTTTTTCCTGCACTGCATTGTTCATCGGAGTCATGAGGCACATTTGTACGGTCTACAGTAGTAAACTACCGTGTTTTCCGGACCGTAGGGCACACCGGATGATAAGGCGCACTGCAAAATGTGTCCCGTGAAAAACCGTCCGACCTTAACTTTCTAATAACTAAAGTTTCTTGGGTGATTAATGTCAACTCACTACACCGGTATAAGTAAGTAAGAACTTATAAGTAAGAACTTTACACTATCCACAAGCTTCTGGGAAGCTTTTAACTTGAAAATCATTTTTTATTTTGAAAATCAACTTTTGCCTTGAAAATAATGTTTTACCTTGAAAATCTACTTTTGTCTTGAAAATTTACTTTTTACCTTGAAAATCAACTTTTACCTTGAAAATCAACTTTTATCTTGAAAATTTAACTTTTATCTTGAAAATCAGTTTTTACCTTGAAAATCAGTTTTTACCTTGAAAATCAACTTTTACCTTGAAAATAATTTTTTCATTTTGAAAATCAACTCTTGCCTTGAAAATCATCTTTTACCTTGAGAATCATTTTTTACCTTGAAAATCATCTTTTACTTTGAAAACATTTTTTTATTTTGAAAATCAACTTTTGCCTTGAAAATCATCTTTTACCTTGATAATCATTTTTTACCTTGAAAATCATCTTTTACTTTGAAAACATTTTTTTATTTTGAAAATCAACTTTTGCCTTGAAATTTTTTTTTACCTTGAAAATCATTTATTTTGAAATCAACTTTTGCCTTGAAAATCATTTTTTACCTTGAAAATAATTTTTTCATTTTGAAAATCAACTCTTGCCTTGAAAATCATCTTTTACCTTGAGAATCACTTTTTATTTTGAAAATCAACTTTTGCCTTGAAAATCATCTTTTACCTTGATAATCATTTTTTACCTTGAAAATCATCTTTTACTTTGAAAACATTTTTTTATTTTGAAAATCAACTTTTGCCTTGAAATTTTTTTTTACCTTGAAAATCATTTATTTTGAAATCAACTTTTGCCTTGAAAATCATTTTTTACCTTCAAAATCATTTTTTATTTTGAAAATCAACTTTTGCCTTGAAAATCATTTTTTACCTTGAAAACCAACTTTTACCTTGAAAATCAACTTTTACCTTGAAAATCATTTTTTACCTTGAAAATCAACTTTTACCTTGAAAATCAACTTTTACCTTGAAAATATTTTTTTATTTTAAAAATAATTTTTTACCTTGAAAATCATTTTTTACCTTGAAAATCATTTTTTGCCTTGAAAATAATTTTTTGCCTTGAAAATCAACTTTTGCCTTGAAAATAATTTTTTACCTTGAAAATTTGTGATTTAGGGCTATATAAATAAACATTGATTGATTGATTGAAAATCATTTTTTACCTTGAAAATCATTTATTTTGAAATCAACTTTTGCCTTGAAAATCATTTTTTACCTTCAAAATCATTTTTTATTTTGAAAATCAACTTTTGCCTTGAAAATCATTTTTTACCTTGAAAACCAACTTTTACCTTGAAAATCAACTTTTACCTTGAAAATCATTTTTTACCTTGAAAATCAACTTTTACCTTGAAAATCAACTTTTACCTTGAAAATATTTTTTTATTTTAAAAATAATTTTTTACCTTGAAAATCATTTTTTACCTTGAAAATCATTTTTTGCCTTGAAAATAATTTTTTGCCTTGAAAATCAACTTTTGCCTTGAAAATAATTTTTTACCTTGAAAATTTGTGATTTAGGGCTATATAAATAAACATTGATTGATTGATTGAAAATCATTTTTTACCTTGAAAATCATTTATTTTTAAATCAACTTTTGCCTTGAAAATCATTTTTTACCTTGAAAATCATTTTTTATTTTGAAAATCAACTTTTGCCTTGAAAATAATTTGTTACCTTGAAAATCAACTTTTACCTTGAAAATCAACTTTTACCTTGAAAATAATTTTTTACCTTGAAAATCAACTTTTACCTTGAAAATCAACTTTTACCTTGAAAATAATTTTTTACCTTGAAAATAATTTTTTACCTTGAAAATAATTTATTTTAAAAATCATTTTTTACCTTGAAAATCATTTTTTACCTTGAAAATCATTTTTTGCCTTGAAAATCATTTTTTGCCTTGAAAATTTGTGATTTAGGGCTAATATAAATAAACATTGATTGATTGATTGAAAATCATTTTTTACCTTGAAAATCATATTTTACTTTGAAAATATTTTTTATTTTGAAAATCAACTTTTGCCTTAATCTTTTACCTTGAAAATCATTTTACCTTGAATATCATTTTTTACCTTGAAAATCATTTTTTACCATGAAAATAATCTTTTATCTTAAATCATTTTTTACCTTGAAAATCTACTTTTGTCTTGAAAATTTAGTTTTTACCTTGAAAATTTAGTTTTTACCTTAAAAATTTAGTTTTTACCTTGAAAATCAACTTTTACCTTGAAAATCAACTTTTACCTTGAAAATTTAACTTTTACCTTGAAAATTTAACTTTTATCTTGAAAATCAGTTTTTACCTTGAAAATCAGTTTTTACCTTGAAAATCAGCTAAATTTGTTGGTTTTCTGACATGGACTTGTTTCTTCTGCATTGTCCACACATTTAAATCAGGACTTTGGGAAGGCCATTCTAAAACCTTCATTCTAGCCTGATTTAGCCATTCCTTTACCATTTTTGACGTGTGTTTGGGGTCATTGTCCTGTTGGAACACCCAACAAGACCCAACCTCCGGGCTGATGATTTTAGCTTGTCCTGAAGAATTTGGAGGTAATCCTCCTTTTTCATTGCCCAATTTACTCTGTAAAGCAGCAGTTCCATTGGCAGCAAAACAGGCCCAAAGCATAATACTACCACCACCATGCTTGACGGTATGCGTGGTGTTCCTGGGATTAAAAGCCTCACCTTTTCTCCTCCAAACATATTGCTGGGTATTGTGGCCAAACAGCTCATTTTTTGTTTCGTCTGACCACAGAACTTTCCTCCAGAAGGTCCCTCACATCAAAAAAAAGCAATCAACATCAACAGTCTTGGGACTTTTCTGACACACCTCAGGCTCCTACGCCCCGTTAGGCACCACAATAAAAAGAAATGAGCTAAGAGAGGATGAGATCATCTCAACACACAACCAGCATTATTTAGTCTTCTATCAATCACGTTTAATTCCCTTTCCAGACTAACACAACAAATACGAACTTAACTTGTTTTAGAACGCAAAGCTCTCAAATAAGCTCCACCTATCTTATTTGGGTCACATGTAATGGTAATAATAATAATAATAATAACCAAAATGAAAACCAAAGATGGTCATAATCCCTCAGAACAAAAGCAGGATTATTTGCTGGTTTTAGCTAATAGACTGCAAGCTGCAAATGACAAATAATGAACACAAACAATGAGGCCATTGTGAGAGTGTGGGTTTGTACATCTTTACGCTCTCCAGTGTCAGCTTTGTACAACACTGCACTAGGTTTACTCTTCCATATGCACTTGGCACTATGTTTACTCTTCCATATGCACTTGGCACTATGTTTACTCTTCCATATGCACTTGGCACTATGTTTACTCTTCCATATGCACTTGGCACTATCAGAACTATGACGTCCTTTGGACCTCAGGACACAACTTTTCTACTACAAAAGGGGCCCACTCCAATAGTAATACTGAATTATAATCTTACAATTCTATCTAACCTACTTACATTTTAACAGGATAACCCTTGTCGAACGATATGAAAACATGTCAAAATAATTACAAAGATTATTGACAAGGTTTAGGTCAGGCTGATTACAAATATAGAATAGAATAGAAAATACTTAATTGATCCCTGGGGGAAATTCAGCACCACAGTTCGCTCACAATAAACAATAAGGTTGTTTTTTTTTACATGTTAATAATATAAATACAGTCTATTATACAGCATTATTCACATGGGAATAACAAAAACAGTCTATTGTACAGCATTATTCACATGTGAATAATATAAATAGTCTATTATACAGCATTATTCACATGTGAATAACAAATACAGTCTATTATACAGCATTATTCACATGTGAATAATATAAATACAGTCTATTATACAGCATTATTCACATGTGAATAATATAAATACAGTCTATTATACAGCATTATTCACATGTGAATAATATAAATACAGTCTATTATACAGCATTATTCACATGTGAATAATATAAATAGTCTATTATACAGCATTATTCACATGGGAATAATATAAATACAGTCTATTATACAGCATTATTCACATGTGAATAATATAAATACAGTCTATTATACAGCATTATTCACATGTGAATAATATAAATACAGTCTATTAGACAGCATTATTCACATGTGAATAATATAAATACAGTATATTATACAGCATTATTTACATGTGAATAATATAAATACAGTCTATTATACAGCATTATTCACATGTGAATAATATAAATAGTCTATTATACAGCATTATTCACATGTGAATAATATAAATAGTCTATTATACAGCATTATTCACATGTGAATAATATAAATACAGTCTATTATACAGCATTATTCACATGTGAATAATATAAATACAGTCTATTATACAGCATTATTCACATGTGAATAATATAAATACAGTCTATTATACAGCATTATTCACATGTGAATAACAAATACAGTCTATTATACAGCATTATTCACATGTGAATAATATAAATACAGTCTATTATACAGCATTATTCACATGTGAATAATATAAATACAGTCTATTAGACAGCATTATTCACATGTGAATAATATAAATACAGTATATTATACAGCATTATTTACATGTGAATAACAAATAGTCTATTATACAGCATTATTCACATGTGAATAATATAAATGCAGTCTATTATAAATCATTATTCACATGTGAATAATATAAATACAGTCTATTATACAGCATTATTCACATGTGAATAGTATAAATACAGTCTATTATACAGCATTATTCACATGTGGATATAAATACAGTCTATTATACAGCATTATTCACATGTGAATAATATAAATACAGTCTATTATACAGCATTATTCACATGTGAATAATATAAATACAGTCTATTATACAGCATTATTCACATGTGAATAATATAAATACAGTCTAATGTACAGCATTATTCACATGTGAATAATATAAATACAGTTTATTATACAGCATTATTCACATGTGAATAAGATAAATACAGTCTATTGTACAGCATTATTCACATGTGAATAATATAAATACAGTCTAATATACAGCATTATTCACATGTGAATAATATAAATACAGTCTATTATACAGCATTATTCACATGTGAATAATATAAATACAGTCTATTATACAGCATTATTCACATGTGAATAATATAAATACAGTCTATTATACAGCATTATTCACATGGGAATAATATAAATACAGTCTATTATACAGCATTATTCACATGTGAATAATATAAATACAGTCTATTATACAGCATTATTCACATGTGAATAACAAATAGTCTATTATACAGCATTATTCACATGTGAATAATATAAATACAGTCTATTGTACAGCATTATTCACATGTGAATAATATAAATACAGTCTATTATACAGCATTATTCACATGTGAATAATATAAATACAGTCTATTATACAGCATTATTCACATGTGAATAATATAAATACAGTCTATTATACAGCATTATTCACATGTGAATAATATAAATACAGTCTATTATACAGCATTATTCACATGTGAATAATATAAATACAGTCTATTATACAGCATTATTCACATGTGAATAATATAAATACAGTCTAATCCACTGAAAAAACATTTTTGGTGGAAGATTTTGCCAATTTGGTAAATAAATAACCCAAAAATGTGTATTTTGTTGTTTTCTTACTGTACCGAAAATGAACCGAACCATGACCTCTAAACCGAGGTACGTACCGAACCGACATTTGTGTGTACCGTTACACCCCTAATCAACTGTTTCTTGTTCTGTCATTTCTGCTGCTGCACCGAGCCTGTCCGCACTGATGATGAGGTGCAAATCCACAAGCCATCCCACCTCCCTATGACTTCTCCTGTTATTACCACGGACTAATCATTGTGTCTGGTGCCTTTTTCTTTATGGCGCGTCCAGATATGATCTTGGAGCGCGCTGGTGCGAAAACTCTCTTTTTTTTCCCCCGCTGTTCAATTGTGTCGGGCGGCCATGAGAAGAAAAGAAAACATTAATTAGTGGGCGAGGATAAGAGCAAAATGAAATCTGGTTTATGAGAATTTACTGGCCCTGTATTCATCCCGGGGAAGGAAATTGAGCCGTGAGGCTGATTTGACTTTTAAAGAAAGGGATGAAGGGAAAAAAGACGTCCCGCTTTCTCTCCCATCCTATCACTAATTCAATGCTGTTATTACTTGCATAAGTAGGATTTCATCTTCTTTATTCCCGCTCGTCACTGATGTTTAACTTTCACACGTCCAAACAGGCTCCATAAAGAGGAGCCGGATGGTTTCACTGGAGGACTTTTTTTTTTTTTTTTTTGGTCCGATTAAGACAAATAATGAGGCTGAGGTAGCCCAGAGGGTGTAATATGTCTGAGGTCGCTGGTGAGATTCTCAGTCTAATCACTGACAACTAGGCCTGGAAAGAAAAGCCTTTTATGTACGGCGGAACATTCTATGACAGCATGGTGCTGACTAGAAAAAGACCTAATGGGTTATTTTTTTTATTTTATTTTTTTTTTTTTTTTAAACTCAATGGACTGCTTTGAGGAGAAAAGAGTGGGGATATTTTAGAAAAACACCACCAGAAAAGAAGCAAAGAACATTCATGTTTATTCGATATGTCACATTTGTGTGTGGATATATACATATATATGGATACATATCTTCTTTTTTATCTTTTTTTACTATTTATATTACTAAATTATTGTGTATGCACCTTAGGGGATCTTCTCCCAACCTGTTCACTGTAATAATGACAATAAAACTCTATTCTATTTCAGCAAGGGATAAAAACTAAACTTGGGACTAGCGTTGTCCCGATACCAATATTTTGGTACAGGTACAAACATTTTTTTGATACTTTGATAATTTTCTAAATAAAGGGGACCAAAAAAAATTGCATTATTGGCTTTATTTCAACATAAATTCTTAGGTTAAATTAAACATGTGTTTCTTATTGCAAGTTTGTCCTTAAATAAAATAGTGAACATACTAGACAACTTATCTTTTAGTAGTAAGTAAACAAACAAAGGCGCCTAATTAGTCTGCTGACATATGCAGTAACATATTGTGTCATTTTCCATTCTATCATTTTGTCAAAATTATTAAGGACAAGTGGTAGAATTTTTTTTTTTTTTTTTTTTTTTTTTTTTTAACTCAGTGGACTGCTTTGAGGAGAAAAGAGTGAGGATATTTTAGAAAAACACCAGAAAAGAAAAGAAGAACCATTCATGTTTATTCGATATATGTTACATTTCGGCAAGGGACAAAAACTAAATTTGGGACTAGCGTTGGCCGATACCTACATTTTTTCCATACTTTTCGATACTTTGATAATTTTCTAAATAAAGGGGACCAAAAAAAATTGCTTTATTGGCTTTATTTCAACATAAAATCTTAGGTTAAATTAAACATGTGTTTCTTATTGCAAGTTTGTCCTTAAATAAAATAGTGAACATACAAGACAACTTATCTTTTAGTAGTAAGTAAACAAACAAAGGCGCCTAATTAGTCTGCTGACGTATGCAGTAACATATTGTGTCATTTTCCATTCTATCATTTTGTCAAAATTATTAAGGACAAGTGGTAGAATTTTTTTATTTTTTTATTTTTATTTTTTATTTTTTAACTCAATGGACTGCTTTGAGGAGAAAAGAGTGAGGATATTTTAGAAAAACACCAGAAAAGGAAAGAAGAACCATTCATGTTTATTGGATATATGTCACATTTCGGCAAGGGACAAAAACTAAACTTGGGACTAGCGCTGTCCCGATACCTACATTTTTTCCATACTTTTCGATACTTTGATAATTTTCTAAATAAAGGGGACCAAAAAAAAAAATTGCATTATTGGCTTCATTTTAACATAAAATCTTAGGGTACATTAAACATATGTTTATTATTGCAAGTTTGTCCTTAAATAAAATAGTGAACATACTAGACAACTTGTCTTTTAGTAGTAAGTAAACAAACAAAGGCGCCTAATTAGTCTGCTGACGTATGCAGTAACATATTGTGCCATTTTCCATTCTATCATTTTGTCAAAATTATTAAGGACAAATGGTAGAATTTTTTTTTTTTTTTTTTTTCTTTTTTAACTCAGTGGACTGCTTTGAGGAGAAAAGAGTGAGGATATTTTAGAAAAACACCAGAAAAGAAAAGAAGAACCATTCATGTTTATTGGATATATGTCACATTTCGGCAAGGGACAAAAACTAAATTTGGGACTAGCGCTGTCCCGATACCTACATTTTTTCCATACTTTTCGATACTTTGATAATTTTCTAAATAAAGGGGACCAAAAAAAAAAATTGCATTATTGGCTTTATTTTAACATAAAATCTTAGGGTACATTAAACATATGTTTATTATTGCAAGTTTGTCCTTAAATAAAATAGTGAACATACAAGACAACTTATCTTTTAGTAGTAAGTAAACAAACAAAGGCTCCTAATTAGTCTGCTGACATATGCAGTAACATATTGTGTCATTTTCCATTCTATCATTTTGTCAAAATTATTAAGGACAAGTGGTAGAATTTTTTTTTTTTTTTGTTTGTTTTTTTGTTTTTGTTTTTTTTTTTTAACTCAATGGACTGCTTTGAGGAGAAAAGAGTGAGGATATTTTACAAAAACACCAGAAAAGAAAAGAAGAACCATTCATGTTTATTCGATATATGTCACATTTCCGGCAAGGGACAAAAACTAAACTTGGGACTAGCGTTGTCCCGATACCTACATTTTTTCCATACTTTTCGATACTTTGATAATTTTCTTAATAAAGGGGACCAAAAAAAAAAATTGCATTATTGGCTTTATTTTAACATAAAATCTTAGGGTACATTAAACATATGTTTATTATTGCAAGTTTGTCCTTAAATAAAATAGTGAACATACTAGACAACTTATCTTTTATCAGTAAGTAAACAAACAAAGGCTCCTAATTAGTCTGCTGACATATGCAGTAACATATTGTGTCATTTTCCATTCTATCATTTTGTCAAAATTATTAAGGACAAGTGGTAGAATTTTTTTTTTTTTTTTTTTTTTTTTTTTTTTAACTCAATGGACTGCTTTGAGGAGAAAAGAGTGAGGATATTTTACAAAAACACCAGAAAAGAAAAGAAGAACCATTTATGTTTATTCGATATATGTCACATTTCGGCAAGGGACAAAAACTAAATTTGGGACTAGCGTTGGCCGATACCTACATTTTTTCCATACTTTTCGATACTTTGATAATTTTCTAAGTAAAGGGGACCAAAAAAAATTGCTTTACTGGCTTTATTTCAACATAAAATCTTAGGTTAAATTAAACATGTGTTTCTTATTGCAAGTTTGTCCTTAAATAAAATAGTGAACATACTAGACAACTTGTCTTTTAGTAGTAAGTAAACAAACAAAGGCTCCTAATTAGTCTGCTGATGTATGCAGTAACTTATTGTGTCATTTTCCATTCTATCATTTTGTCAAAATTATTAAGGACAAGTGGTAGAATTTTTATTTTTTTTATTTTTTATTTTTTTAACTCAGTGGACTGCTTTGAGGAGAAAAGAGTGAGGATATTTTAGAAAAACACCAGAAAAGAAAAGAAGAACCATTTATGTTTATTCGATATATGTCACATTTCGGCAAGGGACAAAAACTAAATTTGGGACTAGCGTTGGCCGATACCTACATTTTTTCCATACTTTTCGATACTTTGATAATTTTCTAAGTAAAGGGGACCAAAAAAAATTGCTTTACTGGCTTTATTTCAACATAAAATCTTAGGTTAAATTAAACAAGTGTTTATTATTGCAAGTTTGTCCTTAAATAAAATAGTGAACATACTAGACAACTTGTCTTTTAGTAGTAAGTAAACAAACAAAGGCGCCTAATTAGTCTGCTGACATATGCAGTAACATATTGTGTCATTTTCCATTCTATCATTTTGTCAAAATTATTAAGGACAAGTGGTAGAATTTATTTTTTATTTTTTTTAATTTTTTTTTAACTCAATGGACTGCTTTCAGGAGAAAAGACTGAGGATATTTTAGAAAAACACCAGAAAAGAAAAGAAGAACCATTCATGTTTATTCGATATATGTCACATTTCGGCAAGGGACAAAAACTAAATTTGGGACTAGCGCTGTCCCGATACCTACATTTTTTCCATACTTTTCGATACTTTGATAATTTTCTAAATAAAGGGGACCAAAAAAAAAATTGCATTATTGGCTTTATTTTAACATAAAATCTTAGGGTACATTAAACATATGTTTATTATTGCAAGTTTGTCCTTAAATAAAATAGTGAACATACAAGACAACTTATCTTTTAGTAGTAAGTGAGCAAACAAAGGCTCCTAATTTAGCTGCTGACATATGCAGTAACATATTGTGTCATTTATACACCTATCATTTTGTCAACATTACTAAGGACAAGTGGTAGGATTATTATTTTTTTATTTTATTTTTTTAGTCTTTATTTGAAGGGACAATGCAGAGAAACATTAAGCTCAAAGACAGATATGTTCTGTACCAGATTATAGCTAAATAGCTCATTTCCATCTGCAGTCCCTGGCTACCTAAATCAAAGGGATACAAAAATCATGCAATAAAATGATGACAATAAAATCATACTATAGCATGTAATCAAATTAAGAAGTCATAAAATTCATTAAAATGAATGATCAATCTACTTGTTCATTTACTGTTAATATCTGCTTACTGTCTCTCTTAACATGTTCTATCGACACTTCTGTTAAAATGTAATAATCACTTTTTCTTCTGTTTGGATACTTTACATTAGTTTTGGATGATACCACAAATTTAGGTATCGATCCGATACTTGTTATGGACCTTGCACAAAGCAAGGTCCATAAAGGCATGGACGACAGAGTCTGGTGTGGATGAACTTGACTGGCCTGCACAGAGTCCTGACCTGAACCCGATAGAACACCTTTTGGGATGAATTGAGAGCCAGGCCTTCTCCACCAACATCAGTGTGTGACCTCACCAATGCGCTTTTGGACGAATGGTGGAAAATTCCTATAAAACACACTCCGCAACCTTGTGGACAGCCTTCCCAGAAGAGTTGAAGCTGTAATAGCTGCAAAAGGTGGACCCACATCATATTGGACCCCATGGGTTAGGAATGAGATGGCACTTCATGTTCATATGCGAGTCAAGGCAGGTGGCCAAATACTTTTGGCAATATAGTGTGTATGTATACACACACACACACACACACACACACACACACACAGAGGGAAAGAGATGGCCATCTTTGCCCTCTTCTTCTCTGCCTCATCACCCGGACTGTTCATTAAGAACTAGGGATGATGTTCGAAACCGGTTCTCCCGGTTGTTCGATAAGAAAAGAACCGTTCGATAAGAAAAGAACCGATTCCATGGACTCGAATCCCTTTTTGAGAACCGGTTCCCGTTATCGAGGCCACTATAGTAAAGAAAAAGAGTTGTTTTTTTATTCGAATCCCTGGGAACGAATCCCGCCCCACAGGAAATGCCCTGTGGCACGTCCCAGGAAATGACGTAGCTCAGTCATTAGGCGGCAGATACAGAAGCAGCAACAACATTGGGCCGGAAAAAACGCCTCAAGGCATGGCTTCATTTTACAAAAAAATACGACAAGGAAACGGCTATCTGCAATTATTGCCAGGCTTCGCTCTCATGTAAGGGGGGGGGGGGGGGAGTACAACAAGCATGATGAAACATCACAGGCCGTACATAACCCGAAGGTTATGAGAAAGGTGCCGTGGAGTCATTCCTGGAGGAGGCCACACTGATGGACCCCAGAAGGATGTTCCAATAGCAGCAGAAGTGCAATTTTTGGAGAGCTGTATTATTTTCAGTTTTGTGCCCAAGGGACTGATTTTATTTAAGACTATATTATTATTTATACATCTATAGTGATCACAGAGACAGGTTGTTTTTGTGTTACTGTATATATTTGTTTTTCTGAAAAATCCCACTTAATATACTTTGGGAAACAACAGTCTATTTTTTAGGGGGGTAACAACAGTCAATATTTATTTATTTATTTTATTTTATTCTTATAAAATAAAAGTGAGCTTTTGTTAAACCAAATATTGTGTTTTTTTCCATATACAACAACCTATCTGGATTCGATAAGGAATCGGTTCAATAAGAGGCAGTGTTTCCCATAAACTGCCAAGATACCTGTGGCGGTGGGGGCGTGGCTATGGGCGTGGCTATGGGCGTGGTCACCATGACATCATCGAGCAATTTGCATAATTTACTACAATGATATGATTTTCTCTAAAAAGGCTCAAAAAATGTATACTTACTAATTAATAATAACAGTTTTGTTTTAAACGTCCATCCATCCATCCATTTTACAATATAATTACAACACTTTATGTACATATTTATATACAGATTTGAACAATAAGTTATTCACTGAAATATATTTATTAATTGTGGTTCTTACAAAAAATATATCTTATAAAATATAAAAGCTAAAATGTCTCTTAAAGCTCTGCCCCTTTAATTAGTGCATACTAAATAATTTAACTTTAGCCTACTACTACAACCATATTATTTACCAGCAACATAAAGTGAAACAGAGGTAGAGGTGTCCTGCCACAGTCAGTAACAAATAAACAGAAAACAGTAGTGGTCAAATACAAATAAGGCAACAAGATAATTATCCTATACTTCTCTTTTGTAAAGTAAATGTG
>NC_084756.1:25353769-25363769 GCF_033978785.1 Entelurus aequoreus | reverse complement strand
AATTCCAACACCAACCATTTAAACTCTTCCAGAACATTCAAATCTTTAACATTTTCCAAAAAATTCCCACTTTTCTCGAAACTCCCAAATTTCCATGAAATTACCATTGAAATGAATGGGACATTTTTCAAAGTTCCACAATTTCCAAAATTTTTTATCCGATTCAATCCGTTCCAACTTCCAAATATTCAGCCTGTTCGGGAATTGCAGGCTTTCCCTTGACAAATTCCAAAAATTCCCAGATTTCCGGGACATTTTTCCCCATTCAAATGAACTGGCCATTTTTCTAACTTCCAACATTTCCAAATTTTTCAACCGATTCAAACCATTCCACCTTCAACATATTCCACTCATCCTGGAAATTCAAGCTATTATTATTGTTTCCCAATTCAAAAAAATTCCAGGAATTCACAGAATTCCCTTTTTTGACGTTTTTCTGGCGACTACTCCATCCACCTTCCACATTTTTCAACCCACTTCATCCGTTCCATCATCCTAACATTCCTCTTAAATAGGACAAAAAACAAAGTTGTTCTTTGAACTGGAAAAATTCCAGGTTTTCCCGAAATTCCTAGGTACCATTTCCCAATTAAAAATGTTACTACTTCAACATTTCTTGACCGATTTTAAAAAATTCCAACACCAACCATTTAAACTCTTCCAGAACATTCAAATCTTTAACATTTTCCAAAAAATTCCCACTTTTCTCAAAACTCCCAAATTTCCATGAAATTACCATTGAAATGAATGGGACATTTTTCAAAGTTCCACAATTTCCAAATTTTTTTATCCGATTCAATCTGTTCCAACTTCCAAATATTCAGCCTGTTCGGGAATCCCGGGCTTTCCCTTGACAAATTCCAAAAATTCCCAGATTTCCGGGACATTTTTCCCCATTCAAATGAATTGGCCATTTTTCTAACTTCCAACATTTCCACATTTTTCAACCGATTCAAACCATTCCACCTTCAACATATTCCACTCATCCTGTAAATTCAAGCTATTATTATTGTTTCCCAATTCAAAAAAATTCCAGGAATTCACAGAATTCCCTTTTTTGACGTTTTTCTGGCGACTACTCCATCCACCTTCCACATTTTTCAACCCACTTCATCCGTTCCATCATCCTAACATTCCTCTTAAATAGGACAAAAAACAAAGTTGTTTTTTGAACTGGAAAAATTCCAGGTTTTCCCGAAATTCCTGGAATTCCTAGGTACCATTTCCCAATTAAAAATGTTACTACTTCAACATTTCTTGACCGATTTAAAAAATTCCAACACCAACCATTTAAACTCTTCCAGAACATTCAAATCTTTAACATTTTCCAAAAAATTCCCACTTTTCTCGAAACTCCCAAATTTCCATGAAATTACCATTGAAATGAATGGGACATTTTTCAAAGTTCCACAATTTCCAAAATTTTTTATCCGATTCAATCCGTTCCAACTTCCAAATATTCAGCCTGTTCGGGAATCGCAGGCTTTCCCTTGACAAATTCCAAAAATTCCCAGATTTCCGGGACATTTTTCCCCATTCAAATGAACTCGCCATTTTTCTAACTTCCAACATTTCCACATTTTTCAACCGATTCAAACCATTCCACCGTCAACATATTCCACTCATCCTGGAAATTCAAGCTATTATTATTGTTTCCCGATTCAAAAAAATTCCAGGAATTCACAGAATTCCCTTTTTTGACGTTTTTCTGGCGACTACTCCATCCACCTTCCACATTTTTCAACCCATTTCATCCGTTCCATCATCCTAACATTCCTCTTAAATAGGACAAAAAACGAAGTTGTTTTTTGAACTGGAAAAATTCCAGGTTTTCCCGAAATTCCTGGAATTCCTAGGTACCATTTCCCAATTAAAAATGTTACTACTTCAACATTTCTTGACCGATTTAAAAAATTCCAACACCAACCATTTAAACTCTTCCAGAACATTCAAATCTTTAACATTTTCCAAAAAATTCCCACTTTTCTCAAAACTCCCAAATTTCCATGAAATTACCATTGAAATGAATGGGACATTTTTCAAAGTTCCACAATTTCCAAAAATGTTTATCCGATTCAATCCGTTCCAACTTCCAAATATTCAGCCTGTTCGGGAATCGCAGGCTTTCCCTTGACAAATTCCAAAAATTCCCAGATTTCCGGGACATTTTTCCCCATTCAAATGAATTGGCCATTTTTCTAACTTCCAACATTTCCACATTTTTCAACCGATTCAAACCATTCCACCTTCAACATATTCCACTCATCCTGGAAATTCAAGCTATTATTATTGTTTCCCAATTCAAAAAAATTCCAGGAATTCACAGAATTCCCTTTTTTGACGTTTTTCTGGCGACTACTCCTTCCACCTCCCACATTTTTCAACCCACTTCATCCGTTCCATCATCCTAACATTCCTCTTAAATAGGACAAAAAACAAAGTTGTTCTTTGAACTGGAAAAATTCCAGGTTTTCCCGAAATTCCTGGAATTCCTTAGTACCATTTCCCAATTAAAAATGTTACTACTTCAACATTTTTTGACCGATTTTAAAAATTCCAACACCAACCATTTAAACTCTTCCAGAACCTTCAAATCTTTAACATTTTCCAAAAAATTCCCACTTTTTTTCGAAACTCCCAAATTTCCATGAAATTACCATTGAAATGAATGGGACATTTGTCAAAGTTCCACAATTTCCAAAAAATTGTATCCGATTCAATCCGTTCCAACTTCCAAATATTCAGCCTGTTCGGGAATCGCGGGCTTTCCCTTGACAAATTCCAAAAATTCCCAGATTTCCGGGACATTTTTCCCCATTCAAATGAACTGGCCATTTTTCTAACTTCCAACATTTCCACATTTTTCAACCGATTCAAACCATTGCACCTTCAACATATTCCACTCATCCTGGAAATTGAAGCTACTATTATTTCAAAAAAATTCCAGGAATTTACAGAATTCCCTTTTTTTCCCAAACTCTTTTTTGACCCTTTTTTCTGGCGACTACTCCTTCTACATTTTTCGACCCACTTTAACTGTTTCACCGTCCTACCATTCTTCTTAATCAGGACAAAAAACAACGTTTTTTTGTAACTGGAAAAATTCCCGGTTTCCCCGAAATTCCTGGGATTCCCTAATACCATTTCTCAATTAAAAATGTTACTACTTCAAGTTTTCTCGACCGATTTGAAAAATTCCAAGACCAACTCATTCAGAACATTCAAGTCTTAACATTTTCCCAAAAATTCCCACTTTTCCCAAAATTCCCAAATTTCCATGACGTTCCCATTGAAATGATGGGACATTTTTCAAAGTTACACAATTCCCACATTTTGTATCCGATTCAATCCGTTCCAACTCAAAATATTCAGCCTGTTCAGGAATCACGAGCTTTCCCTTGAAAAATTCCAAAAATTCCCAGATTTCCCAGAATTCCAGGTTTTCCGGGACATTTTTCAGACATTTTTCTCTGTTCCAACATTTCCACATTTTTCAACCGATTCAAACCATTCCACCTTCAACATATTCCACTCATCCTGGACATTCAAGCTATTATTATTATTTCCAACTTCTAAAAAATTCCAGGAATTCTTTTTTTTTCAAACCCTTTTTTTACCCTTTTTTCTGGCAACTACTCCTACATTTTTTCAACCCACTTCAACCGTTCCACCATAAAAACATTCCTCTTAATCAGGACAAAACACAAACTTGTTTTTTTAACTGGAAAAATTCCCGGTTTTCCTGGAATTCCTTAATCCCATTTCTCAATTAAAAATGTTACTACTTCAACATTTCTCCACCGATTTGAAAAATTCCAACACCAACCAACTCATTCAGAACAATCAAGTCTTAACATTTTCCAAAAAATTCACACTTTTCCCGAAATTCCCAAATTTCCATGAAATTCCCATTCAAATGGAAAATTTTTCAAAGTTCCACAATTCCCACATTTTGTACCCGATTCCAACCGTTCCAACTTCAAAATATTCAGCCTCTTCAAAATTGTGTGCTCTCCTTCAAAATTTAAAAAAAAAAAAACAACGGATTTCCAATAATTCCTAGTTTTCAGGGACATTTTCCCCACTCAAAATGAATTGTCAATTTTTTAAACTTCCACAATTCGCACATTTTTCAACCGATTCAAACCATTCCAACATCAACACATTCCACTCATACAACTAACACTTTCCCAAGTTCCTAACCAAATTCTGGTTTTCCTGGAAATTCAAACTTTTCAACATTCAAACCATTCCAACATTCAAACTATTCTTACATTCATACTACATTCTGTCAGCATTTCAGTTCAACTTCAGCATTGGAGCAGTCACACCTCTTCTAGTCTGTGAGTACTTCCATATCCCAGTAAGGAAAACACCGACCTAAGGAGTATCCTTTGAATAACACTGATTAAAAAAACAAACCAAAAAACAGCCTAACAAAGTAAGTGTAAGTGTCTGTTTATTTTTATTAAACTACTGGGGGTTTTATTTGAACTGGAGGTGATATACGCTGTTAGACAAAAGCACTAACAATGTTATTTTGCAAGTTTCCGTGCTGAGAACAAATGAAAAGATGTGACAATAAAGTCTCAAGATGAAAATGCTTTTATGGCCTCGTAGGAAACAGCACTTTTTTATATACAAACAATATTAAAACCATCATTTATGGGCGGTTATTCAGTGGGCTGCAGAGATCACAGTGAATCTGAACTAATGCTTGTATAAATCATGGACAATGAATGGGTGTTGTTGACGTATTATCCGGTATTTTTGGAACTGTGCTCTTTTGAAGTCAGTACTGTACTTGGAAATCATTTTTCTGACATGCAAGTTGAACAGAGCAGTCATTAAATACACTAATATTTCAGTGATACATTCATTATTAACCTCACTCCCTGACACTTTAGACCAGGGGTGCCCACATTTTGTCTACGGCCGAGCTACTTTTCAATTGACCAAGTCTGCATTTTGCAGATGATGTGGTCCTGATGGCTTCATCTGGCCAGGATCTTCAGCTCTCACTGGATCGGTTCGCAGCTGAGTGTGAAGCGACTGGGATGAGAATCAGCACCTCCAAGTCCGAGTCCATGGTTCTCGCCCGGAAAAGGGTGGAGTGCCACCTCCGGGTTAGGGAGGAGATTTTTTCCCATGGGAAGGAGTTCAAGTACCTCGGAATTTTGTTCAAAAGTGAAGGAAGAGTGGATGGTGAGATCGACAGGCGGATCGGTGTGGTGTCTTCAGTAATGCGGACGCTGCATCGATCCGTTGTGGTGAAGAATGAGCAGAGCCGGAAGGCAAAGCTCTCAATTTACCGGTCGATCTACGTTCCCATCCTCACCTATGGTCATGAGCTTTGGGTTATGACCGAAAGGACAAGATCACGGGTACAAGCGGCCGAAATGAGTTTCCTCCGTCGGGTGGCGGCCTCAGCCTTCCCGGTAAGGTCTATTCAGGTGTACTGGAGAAGAGGCTACGCCGGATAGTCGAACCCCGGATTCAGGAGGAACAGAGTGGTTTTTGTCCTGGTCGTGGAACTGTGGACCAGGCTCTATACTCTCGGCAGGGTCCTTGAGGGTGCATGGGAGTTTGCCCAACAAGTCTATATGTGCTTTGTGGACTTGGAGTAGGCATTCGACCGTGTACCCCGGGAAGTCCTGTGGAGAGTGCTCAAAGAGTATGGGGTAACGGACTGTCTTATTGTGGCGGTCCGCTCCCTGTATGATCAGTGTCAGAGCTTGGTCCGCATTGCCGGCAGTAAGTCGGACCCGTTTCCAGTGAGGGTTGGACTCCGCCAAGGCTGCCCTTTGTCACCGATTCTGTTCATAACTTTGATGGACAGAATTTCTAGGCGCAGTCAGGGCATTGAGGGTATCTGGTTTGGTGGCTGCAGAATTAGGTCTCTGCTATTTGCAGATGATGTGGTCCTGATGGCTTCATCTGGCCAAAATCTTCAGCTCTCACTGGATCGGTTCGCAGCCGAGTGTGAAGCGACTGGGATGGGAATCAGCACCTCCAAGTCCGAGTCCATGGTTCTCGCCCGGAAAAGGGTGGAGTGCCATCTACGGGTTGGGGAGGAGATCTTGCCCCAAGTGGAGGAGTTCAAGTACCTCAGAGTCTTGTTCACGAGTGAGGGAAGAGTGGATCGTGAGATCGACAGGCGGATCGGTGCGGCGTCTTCAGTAATGCGGACGCTGTATCGATCCGTTGTGGTGAAGAAGGAGCTGAGCCGGAAGACAAAGCTCTCAATTTACCGGTCGATCTACGTTCCCATCCTCACCTATGGTCACGAGCTTTGGGTCATGACCGAAAGGACAAGATCACGGGTACAGGCGGCCGAATTGAGTTTCCTCCGCCGGGTGGCGGGGCTCTCCCTTAGAGATAGGGTGAGAAGCTCTGTCATCCAGGAGGAGCTCAAAGTAAAGCCGCTGCTCCTCCACATGGAGAGGAGCTAGATGAGGTAGTTCGGGCATCTGGTCAGGATGCCACCCAAACGTCTCCCTAGGGAGGTGTTTAGGGCACGTCCGACCGGTAGGAGGCCACGGGGAAGACCCAGGACACGTTGGGAAGACTATGTCTCCCGGCTGGCCTGGGATTGTACTCGGGATCCCCCCGGGAGGAGCTGGACCAAGTGGCTGGGGAGAGGGAAGTACAGTAAAATAGGTTTTTGTCTAAAAAAACTTCTTAACAAAATGTGTTTAAAGATAATACAAGCATGTTTAACACATATAGATTCCTTTCTTTCGTGAAGACAAATAATAAAAACTAACATAACAAAACATGATCCGGGCAACGGATCATAACATTGTGCATGCTAGCCTCTCTGAGACTCTTATTTTGTTAGCACAGGCAAGATGGATCAGCGCTTTTATTGTGAAGACAGGAACTGTGCAGTCGGTCTTTAGAGTTTTGACGGCAGGTACGGCGCGAGAATCTGTTGAAATAAAAAGTGTTTCTCGCCTTCCTGACGGTCATTTTTTCTCGTTTTGTCGTTTAGTATTGATACCCACCTTTAGTTAAACGGTTATCCAACATATCCTTCACTGTAGTCTTGTTCTAATTCTGCAGCTTTTCTTTGTCTTGTCACCGTGTGAACCTTAGCCCGTGACTAAAAGAGTCAAAACCCGACACTGCCTCCAGTCAAGCGTTCCCATGAGGTTGGCATGCTAAAGGTTTGGCATCAGGGCACCGTTTCTGAACGCTGTAGACAATGGATCAGCTGTTGCCTTCAGGCTTTCCTTTAAAATAAATAATAACACTGAGGGCACGGAGAGGTTGCCTAAGCTTTGAGTGGCACGTTTCTTTTTTCCCCCAACATGGAAGGAACCCAAAAAGTTTGCCATTAATACATTACACAACTGCTCACACACCGACTCACTCACAGAAGAACTGCTGCATGCAAAATGCAGACACTGACTTTGTTCATAGTGGATACCATGACATGAATCAATCATCATCATCGGCGGTCACTCGAACGAGTATGACGATCCTCCTAGTAGGGGTGTATCCCTTTAAGGAGGATGCCTGTGCGTGACTTTGTTTAACGTGGGGAGACTGGTGCACAGACAGTCACCACACGATCCTTGACAGAATCGGGTCAATAAAGTACTATCTATCTATCTATCTATGTGTACATAGTGGATACCATGACATGTGTACATAGTGGATAATAGGACATGTGTACATAGTGGATACCATGACATGTGTTCATAGTGGATACCATGACATGTGTTCATAGTGGATAACAGGACATGTGTACATAGTGGATACCATGACATGTGTTCATAGTGGATAACAGGACATGTGTACATAGTGGATAACAGGACATGTGTACATAGTGGATACCATGACATGTGTTCATAGTGGATACCATGACATGTGTTCATAGTGGATACCATGACATGTGTTCATAGTGGATAATAGGACATGTGTTCATAGTGGATAATAGGACATGTGTTCATAGTGGATAACAGGACATGTGTACATAGTGGATACCATGACATGTGTACATAGTGGATACCATGACATGTGTTCATAGTGGATAATAGGACATGTGTTCATAGTGGATAATAGGACATGTGTTCATAGTGGATAACAGGACATGTGTTCATAGTGGATAATAGGACATGTGTTCATAGTGGATAATAGGACATGTGTTCATAGTGGATAATAGGACATGTGTTCATAGTGGATAACAGGACATGTGTTCATAGTGGATAACAGGACATGTGTACATAGTGGATACCATGACATGTGTTCATAGTGGATACCATGACATGTGTTCATAGTGGATACCATGACATGTGTTCATAGTGGATAATAGGACATGTGTTCATAGTGGATAATAGGACATGTGTTCATAGTGGATAATAGGACATGTGTTCATAGTGGATAATAGGACATGTGTTCATAGTGGATACCATGACATGTGTACATAGTGGATACCATGACATGTGTTCATAGTGGATAATAGGACATGTGTTCATAGTGGATACGATGCAATTTGTTCATAGTGGATACCATGACATGTGTTCATAGTGGATAATAGGACATGTGTTCATAGTGGATAATAGGACATGTGTTCATAGTGGATAACAGGACATGTGTTCATAGTGGATACCATGACATGTGTTCATAGTGGATACCATGACATGTGTTCATAGTGGATACCATGACATGTGTTCATAGTGGATACCATGACATGTGTTCATAGTGGATAATAGGACATGTGTTCATAGTGGATAATAGGACATGTGTTCATAGTGGATAATAGGACATGTGTTCATAGTGGATAATAGGACATGTGTACATAGTGGATACCATGACATGTGTTCATAGTGGATAATAGGACATGTGTTCATAGTGGATACGATGCAATTTGTTCATAGTGGATACCATGACATGTGTTCATAGTGGATAATAGGACATGTGTTCATGGTGGATAATAGGACATGTGTTCATAGTGGATAACAGGACATGTGTTCATAGTGGATAACAGGACATGTGTACATAGTGGATACCATGACATGTGTACATAGTGGATACCATGACATGTGTTCATAGTGGATAATAGGACATGTGTTCATAGTGGATAATAGGACATGTGTTCATAGTGGATAACAGGACATGTGTACATAGTGGATACCATGACATGTGTTCATAGTGGATACCATGACATGTGTTCATAGTGGATAATAGGACATGTGTTCATAGTGGATAATAGGACATGTGTTCATAGTGGATAATAGGACATGTGTTCATAGTGGATACCATGACATGTGTACATAGTGGATACCATGACATGTGTTCATAGTGGATAATAGGACATGTGTTCATAGTGGATACGATGCAATTTGTTCATAGTGGATACCATGACATGTGTTCATAGTGGATAATAGGACATGTGTTCATAGTGGATAACAGGACATGTGTTCATAGTGGATACCATGACATGTGTTCATAGTGGATACCATGACATGTGTTCATAGTGGATACCATGACATGTGTTCATAGTGGATACCATGACATGTGTTCATAGTGGATAATAGGACATGTGTTCATAGTGGATAATAGGACATGTGTTCATAGTGGATAATAGGACATGTGTTCATAGTGGATAATAGGACATGTGTACATAGTGGATACCATGACATGTGTTCATAGTGGATAATAGGACATGTGTTCATAGTGGATACGATGCAATTTGTTCATAGTGGATACCATGACATGTGTTCATAGTGGATAATAGGACATGTGTTCATGGTGGATAATAGGACATGTGTTCATAGTGGATAACAGGACATGTGTTCATAGTGGATAACAGGACATGTGTACATAGTGGATACCATGGCATGTGTACATAGTGGATACCATGACATGTGTTCATAGTGGATACCATGACATGTGTTCATAGTGGATAATAGGACATGTGTTCATAGTGGATAATAGGACATGTGTTCATAGTGGATAATAGGACATGTGTTCATAGTGGATAATAGGACAT
>NC_084756.1:25338769-25348769 GCF_033978785.1 Entelurus aequoreus | reverse complement strand
TATAAAGGATCTTTGACCAGTGTTTTTTGTAATATGTCCTTAAAAACAGCAGACCTCTCCTGTCATATAAAGGATCTTTGATCAGTGTTGTGTGCAGTATGTACTTCAAAACAGCAGAGTGCTCCTGTCATATAAAGGATCTTTGACCAGTGTTTTTTGTAATATGTCCTTAAAAACAGCAGACCTCTCCTGTCATATAAAGGATCTTTGATCAGTGTTGTGTGCAGTATGTACTTCAAAACAGCAGAGTGCTCCTGTCATATAAAGGATCTTTGACCAGTGTTTTTTGTAATATGTCCTTAAAAACAGCAGACCTCTCCTGTCATATAAAGGATCTTTGATCAGTGTTGTGTGCAGTATGTACTTCAAAACAGCAGACCTCTCCTGTCATATAAAGGATCTTTGATCAGTGTTGTGTGCAGTATGTACTTAAAAACAGCAGACCTCTCCTGTCATATAAAGGATCTTTGATCAGTGTTGTGTGCAGTATGTCCTTAAAAACAGCAGAGTGCTCCTGTCATATAAAGGATCTTTGACCAGTGTTTTTTGTAATATGTCCTTAAAAACAACAGACCTCGCCTGTCATATAAAGGATCTTTGATCAGTGTTTTGTGTAATATGTCCTTAAAAACAGCAGACCTCTCCTGTCATATAAAGAATCTTTAACCAGTGTTTTATGTGTAGTATGTCCTTAAAAACAGCAGAGCGCTCCTGTCATATAAAGGATCTTTGACCAGTGTTTTTGAGTAGTATGTCCCTAAAAACTGCAGAGCGCTCCTGTCATATAAAGGATCTTTGATCAGTGTTGTGTGTAGTATGTCCTTAAAAACAGCAGACCTCTCCTGTCATATAAAGGATCTTTGATCAGTGTTGTGTGCAGTATGTCCTTAAAAACAGCAGAGCGCTCCTATCATATAAAGGATCTTTGACCAGTGTTTTTGAGTAGTATGTCCCTAAAAACTGCAGAGCGCTCCTGTCATATAAAGGATCTTTGACCAGTGTTTCGTGCAGTATGGCTTTAAAAACAGCAGACCTCTCCTGTCATATAAAGGATCTTTGACCAGTGTTGTGTGTAATATGTCTTTAAAAACAGCAGAGCGCTCCTGTCATATAAAGGATCTTTGATCAGTGTTGTGTGCAGTATGTACTTCAAAACAGCAGACCTCTCCTGTCATATAAAGGATCTTTGATCAGTGTTGTGTGCAGTATGTACTTCAAAACAGCAGAGTGCTCCTGTCATATAAAGGATCTTTGACCAGTGTTTTTTGTAATATGTCCTTAAAAACAGCAGACCTCTCCTGTCATATAAAGGATCTTTGATCAGTGTTGTGTGCAGTATGTACTTCAAAACAGCAGACCTCTCCTGTCATATAAAGGATCTTTGATCAGTGTTGTGTGCAGTATGTCCTTAAAAACAGCAGAGTGCTCCTGTCATATAAAGGATCTTTGACCAGTGTTTTTTGTAATATGTCCTTAAAAACAACAGACCTCGCCTGTCATATAAAGGATCTTTGATCAGTGTTTTGTGTAATATGTCCTTAAAAACAGCAGACCTCTCCTGTCATATAAAGAATCTTTAACCAGTGTTTTATGTGTAGTATGTCCTTAAAAACAGCAGAGCGCTCCTGTCATATAAAGGATCTTTGACCAGTGTTTTTGAGTAGTATGTCCCTAAAAACTGCAGAGCGCTCCTGTCATATAAAGGATCTTTGATCAGTGTTGTGTGTAGTATGTCCTTAAAAACAGCAGACCTCTCCTGTCATATAAAGGATCTTTGATCAGTGTTGTGTGCAGTATGTCCTTAAAAACAGCAGAGCGCTCCTATCATATAAAGGATCTTTGACCAGTGTTTTTGAGTAGTATGTCCCTAAAAACTGCAGAGCGCTCCTGTCATATAAAGGATCTTTGACCAGTGTTTTTGAGTAGTATGTCCCTAAAAACTGCAGAGCGCTCCTGTCATATAAAGGATCTTTGCCCAGTGTTTTTGTGCAGTATGTCCTTAAAAACAGCAGAGCACTCCTGTCATATAAAGGATCTTAGATCAGTGTTTTGTGTAGTATGTCCTTAAAAACAGCAGAGCACTCCTGTCATATAAAGGATCTTTGCCCAGTGTTTTTGTGCAGTATGTCCTTAAAAACAGCAGAGCACTCCTGTCATATAAAGGATCTTAGATCAGTGTTTTGCGTTGTATGTCCTTAAAAACAGCAGAGCGCTCCTGTCATACATAAATAATCTTTAACCAGTGTTTTGTGCGGTATGTCCTTAAAAACAGCAGAGCGCTCCTGTCATATAAAGGATCTTTGACCAGTGTTTAGTGTAGTATGTCCTTAAAAACAGCAGAGCACTCCTGTCATACAAAGGATCTTTGACCAGTGTTTTTGTGCAGTATGTCTTTAAAAACAGCAGACCTCTCCTGTCATATAAAGGATCTTTGACCAGTGTTGTGTGTAATATGTCCTTAAAAACAGCAGAGCGCTCCTGTCATTTAAAGGATCTTTGACCAGCATTTAGTGTAGTATGCCCTTAAAACAGCAGAGCGCTCCTGTCATACAAAGGATCTTTGACCACTGTTTTTGTGCAGTATGTCTTTAAAAACAGCAGAGCGCTCCTCTCGTATAAATGATCTTTGACCAGTGTTTTTGTGCAGTATGTCCTTAAAACAGCAGAGCACTCCTGTCATATAAAGGATCTTTGACCAGTGTTTTTGTGCAGTATGTCCTTAAAAACAGCAGAGCGCTCCTGTCATATAAAGGATCTTTGACCAGTGTTTTGTGTAGTATGTCCTTAAAAACAGCAGAGCGCTCCTGTCATATAAAGGATCTTAGGCCAGGGTGTTTGTGTAGTATGTCCTTAAAAACAGCAGAGCGCTCCTGTCATATAAAGGATCTTTGACCAGTGTTTTTGTGCAGTATGTCTTTAAAAACAGGAAAGCTCTCCTCTAGTTTAAATGATCTTTGACCAGTGTTTTGTGTAGTATGTCCTTAAAAACAGCAGAGCGCTCCTGTCATATAAAGGATCTTTGACCAGTGTTTTGTGTAGTATGTCCTTAAAAACAGCAGAGCGCTCCTGTCATATAAAGGATCTTTGACCAGTGTTTTGTGTAGTATGTCTTTAAGAACAACAGAGCGCTCCTGTCATATAAAAGATCTTTGACCAGTGTTTTGTGTCGTATGTCTTTAAGAACAACAGAGCGCTCCTGTCATATAAAAGATCTTTGACCAGTGTTGTGTGTAGTATGTCTTTAAAAACAGCAGAGCGCTCCTGTCATATAAAGGATCTTTGACCAGTGTTGTGTGTAGTATGTCTTTAAGAACAACAGAGCGCTCCTGTCATATAAAGGATCTTTGACCAGTGTTTTGTGTCGTATGTCTTTAAGAACAACAGAGCGCTCCTGTCATATAAAAGATCTTTGACCAGTGTTGTGTGTCGTATGTCTTTAAAAACAGCAGAGCGCTCCTGTCATAAAGAAGATATTTGATTAGCACTTTTGCAGTCCTTCCTAAAAATCTTCGACTGCTGGATTTGCCTCGAAGTTCGATCCCTGAACAAACCCGAGGTGGACCATGAAGGGGAATTGTTCCACGTTACAGCATCCTCTGTGCGGCCTTTTTGTGCATTCCCCACAGCCAAGGCGCACAGGGCTGACAAGAGCCTGCTTCTCATTCCACCAGCGCATCGCAGCTCTCCATCTGCGTCTATCAAGCCTCCACCTTTTCCCCCTTCCTCCATCTTCCCACAGGCGGCCCGGCAGCGCTAACCCGCAGCCAAACAGCGAATCCACCTCTGGCACACATTAAAGGTTCTTATCTGCACTAACCCCCTCCTCGCCTTCCTGCGCATAAGCGATCCCCCTCCTTCCCTTCCATCTCAAAAGTGTGTATAATTGATTCTTTAAGGATACATCATCTCGCTCACTCAACACCGCAACCCCACCCCTCGCCCCCAACACAATCCATTATTCAGAGCTGTTTTAGTAATGCTCGATTCAAAATCTATACTTTTTTTAAACAGCATTCAGTGTCACTTATAGGATTTGGTGTCACTTATAGGATTTACAACATTCCTCCAACAAATAAACAGCTCTCAATTTAATTTGTTTTTACATTATTTAAAAGAAAACTGTATCAATAGACTGCAATATGACGCCAGTAAACACCAAAACTTTAAATGCTCCATAGAGAATATAGAACATTACACACGGCGCTCCAAAAATACATCGAAATCTTTTGGTACGACTTTGGTAAGCTACGAAGCCGCAACGCTTGATGGATTGTCGGCGCATTACAGCTACCATAGTCAGACGTACCGTGCTTCAACATACGTGTGTGTAAGGACCTTAAAAAAAAAAAAAAGTCACCGAAAAGTAATACAAAAAAACGCAGGAAATTTTTCTTTTAAAGATAAATACGAAGGAAAGTGTGCCGTACAAACACACAGGTATCAATGTATTAATATTAGCAGTGGTTAACTTCTTTTTACACTTGTATGATGGTTAAATTTCATATGGAAAAAAATATTTTAAATGTATGGTACATCTGCATTTTTTTCAAATTTATGAATATCAATCTCAGCACCCCCCGGTACAAAAATGGACGGATGGATGGAATATAAGAATTTGGTACCGTATTTTCAGACTATAAGGCGCACTTCAAATCCTTTCATTTTCTCAAAAATCGACAGTGCGCCTTATAAACCGACGCGCTGGTTATTTCGGGTCGTGCTTACTGACCTCAAAGCAATTTTATATGGTTCATGGTGCAATTATACAGTGTGACCGGTAGATGGCAGTCACACATAAAATATATGTGTAGACTGCAATATGACCAAAATTTGAAATGTTCCATAGGGAATATAGAACATTACACACGGCACTCAAAAATCTAGCAAAATCTTTTAGTGCGACGTTGGTAAGCTACGAATTGTCCGGGCATTACGACTACCATAGTCAGACGTACTGTGCTTCAACATGCAGGTATTAGTATGGTGTGTGTGTAAGCACCTAAAAAAAAGTAACCGAAAAGTAATACAAAAAAACGCAGGAACATTTTATTTTAAAGATAAATACGAAGAAAAGTGTGGCGTACAAACACACAGGTATCAATGTATTAATATTAACAGTGGTTAACTTCTTTTTACACTTGTATGATGGTTAACAATGTCAAAATAGGACTTATTTCATATGGAAAAAAAATATTTTAAATGTATGGTATAGCTGCATTTTTTCCTAATGTATGAATATCAATCTCAGCACCCCCCCCCCCACCCCCCCACCCCCCCACCCTGCGACCCCGAACGGGACAAGCGGTACAAAAATGGACGGATGGATGGAATATAAGAATTTGATACCGTATTTTCAGACTATAAGGCGCACTTCAAATCCTTTCATTTTCTCAAAAATCGACAGTGCGCCTTATAAACCGACGCGCCTAACGTGCGGGTTATTTCTGGTTGTGCTTACTGACCTCAAAGCAATTTTATATGGTTCATGGTGCAATTATACAGTGTGACCGGTAGATGGAAGTCACACATAAAATATATGTGTAGACTGCAATATGACCAAAATTTGAAATGTTCCATAGAGAATATAGAACATTACACACGGCGCTCAAAAATCTAGCAAAATCTTTTAGTGCGACGTTGGTAAGCTACAAATTGTCCGGGCATTACGACTACCATAGTCAGACGTACTGTGCTTCAACATGCAGGTATTAGTATGGTGTGTGTGTAAGCACCTAAAAAAAAGTAACCGAAAAGTAATACAAAAAAACGCAGGAACATTTTATTTTAAAGATAAATACGAAGAAAAGTGTGGCGTACAAACACACAGGTATCAATGTATTAATATTAACAGTGGTTAACTTCTTTTTACACTTGTATGATGGTTAACAATGTCAAAATAGGACTTATTTCATATGGGAAAAAAATATTTTAAATGTATGGTATAGCTGCATTTTTTCCTAATGTATGAATATCAATCTCAGCACCCCCCCCCCCACCCCCCCACCCCCCCACCCCGCGACCCCGAACGGGACAAGCGGTACAAAAATGGACGGATGGATGGAATATAAGAATTTGATACCGTATTTTCAGACTATAAGGCGCACTTCAAATCCTTTCATTTTCTCAAAAATCGACAGTGCGCCTTATAAACCGACGCGCCTAACGTGCGGGTTATTTCTGGTTGTGCTTACTGACCTCAAAGCAATTTTATATGGTTCATGGTGCAATTATACAGTGTGACCGGTAGATGGAAGTCACACATAAAATATATGTGTAGACTGCAATATGACCAAAATTTGAAATGTTCCATAGAGAATATAGAACATTACACACGGCGCTCAAAAATCTAGCAAAATCTTTTAGTGCGACGTTGGTAAGCTACAAATTGTCCGGGCATTACGACTACCATAGTCAGACGTACTGTGCTTCAACATGCAGGTATTAGTATGGTGTGTGTGTAAGCACCTAAAAAAAAGTAACCGAAAAGTAATACAAAAAAACGCAGGAACATTTTATTTTAAAGATAAATACGAAGAAAAGTGTGGCGTACAAACACACAGGTATCAATGTATTAATATTAACAGTGGTTAACTTCTTTTTACACTTGTATGATGGTTAACAATGTCAAAATAGGACTTATTTCATATGGAAAAAAAATATTTTAAATGTATGGTATAGCTGCATTTTTTCCTAATGTATGAATATCAATCTCAGCACCCCCCCCCCACCCCGCGACCCCGAACGGGACAAGCGGTACAAAAATGGACGGATGGATGGAATATAAGAATTTGATACCGTATTTTCAGACTATAAGGCGCACTTCAAATCCTTTCATTTTCTCAAAAATCGACAGTGCGCCTTATAAACCGACGCGCCTAACGTGCGGGTTATTTCTGGTTGTGCTTACTGACCTCAAAGCAATTTTATATGGTTCATGGTGCAATTATACAGTGTGACCGGTAGATGGAAGTCACACATAAAAGATATGTGTAGACTGTAATATGACCAAAATTTGAAATGTTCCATAGGGAATATAGAACATTACACACGGCGCTCAAAAATCTAGCAAAATCTTTTAGTGCGACGTTGGTAAGCTACGAATTGTCCGGGCATTACGACTACCATAGTCAGACGTACTGCGCTTCAACATGCGGGTATTAGTATGGTGTGTGTGTGTGTGTGTAAGCACCTAAAAAAAAGTAACCGAAAAGTAATACAAAAAAACGCAGGAACATTTTATTTTAAAGATAAATACAAAGAAAAGTGTGGCGTACAAACACACAGGTATCAATGTATTTATATTAACAGTGGTTAACTTCTTTTTACACTTGTATGATGGTTAACAATGTCAAAATAGGACTTATTTCATATGGGAAAAAAATATTTTAAATGTATGGTATAGCTGCATTTTTTCCTAATTTATGAATATCAATCTCAGCCCCCCCCCCCCCCCCCCCCCCCCCCGGTGGGGGTGCTGAGATAATACGGGTATTATTATGGTGTGTGTGTGTATAAGGACCTCAAAATGGCACCTATTCAGAGACATGATCTGGCGTTTTGTTTTGCAATATTATGCCCAAACAAATGCAACATTTTGACAAAGAAACACCATTGCATGTTATGTAGACCAGTGTTTTTCAACCACTGTGCTGTGGCACACTAGTGTGCCGTGAGATACAGTCTGGTGTGCCGTGGGAGATGATCTAATTTCACCCAATTGGGTTAAAAATATTTTTTGCAAAGCAGTAATTATAGTCTGCAAATGATGTGTTGTTGTTGAGTGTCGGTGCTGTCTAGAGCTCGGCAGAGTAACCGTGTAATACTCTTCCATATCAGTAGGTGGCGGCCGGTAGCTAATTGCTTTGTAGATGCCGGAAACAGCGGGAGGCAGCGTGCAGGTAAAAAGGTGTCTAATGCTTAAAACTGAAATAAACAAAAGGTGAGTGCCCCTAAGAAAAGGCATTGAAACTTAAGGAAGGCTATGCAGAACGAAACTAAAACCTAAATGGCTACAAAGTAAACAAAAACAGAATGCTGGACGACAGCAAAGACTTACTGTGGAGCAAAGACGGCGTCCACAAAGTACATCCCAACATGACATGACAATCAATGTCCCCACAAAGAAGGACAAAAACAACTGAAATATTCTTGAATGCTAAAACAAAGTGAGCGATATTTCCCGCATATAAAAGGAAGACGTGAAACTGCTACAGGAAAATACCAAAAAAGGAGAAAAAGCCACCAAAATAGGAGCGCAAGACAATAAGTAAAACAGTACACACAGGAAAACAGCAGAAAAGTCCAAATAAGTCAGGGTGTGATGTGATAGGTGGTGACAGTACACCTACTTTGAGACAAGAGCTATAGTGATGCATGCTTGGTTATGCTTTAAAGTCATATCCAACAATTGCGACAACCACTTTTTACTGTCAACTGAGTTTCGTTTTTTAATGATTTCTGCAGGTGGTGTGCCTCCGCATGTGCCTTAGCTCAAAAAAGGTTGAAAAACACTAATGTAGACCATAAGTAAAAAAAATTTTTTTTAATTCATATTATGACCCCTTTAATGCGCCCTTTGTATGAAAATAGACCTGAACAGACCCGCTCATCGGCAGTGCGCCTTACGGTCCGAAAAACACCGTAATTATTTTACTGTAAGTGGTTTGACGACAGAAATGTAATTGCTCCAACATGTTAATCATGGCCGTTTCATAATAACTTTGTTGGTCAAATTAAATATCCATTAAGCGAGTGTGAGGTTTTGGCTTTTGGCCAGCATCACATCATTTTGACGGCGAGTCCATTCGCTCCAAATCACACACACACTCCTATTCCCCGTTTTCTTCCGTGATGCCGTACCCTTTGGTGTCGTTTTTGGCGAGTGAGAGGAAAGGAATGGTGTGCATTGCAAAATAAAACACACTTTGCGCCCAATCTGTGCAAGGAGCCCGGGTTTAAGAGCTGAGAGCTATTTTCATAAATGTCAGGCAGCTTGTGCTCCACGAACATATGCAGCACTCCTCTTGTCGGACCTTTTTATTGACAGACACCGACTGTTCCTGCGGGGCAAACTCTACGCCAGGGGTCACCAACGCGGTGCCCGCGGGCACCAGGTAGCCCGTAAGGACCAGATGAGTAGCCCGCTGGCCTGTTCTAAAAATAGCTCAAATAGCAGCACTTACCAGTGAGCTGCCTCTATTTTTTAAATGTTATTTATTTACTAGCAAGCTGGTCTCGCTTTGCTCGACATTTTTAATTCTAAGAGAGACAAAACTCAAATAGAATTTGAAAATCCAAGAAAATATTTTAAAGACTTGGTCTTCACTTGTTTAAATAAATTCATTTATTTTTTTACTTTGCTTCTTATAACTTTCAGAAAAACAATTTTAGAGAAAAAATACAACCTTAAAAATGATTTTAGGATTTTTAAACACATATACCTTTTTACCTTTTACATTTCTTCCTCTTCTTTCCTGACAATTTAAATCAATGTTCGAGTAAAAAAAAATTTTTTATTGTAGAGAATAATAAATACATTTTAATTTAATTCTTCATTTTAGCTTCTGTTTTTTCAACGAAGAATATTTGTGAGATATTTCTTCAAATTTGTTATGATTAAAATTCAAAAAAATTATTCTGGAAAATCTAGAAAATCTGTAGAATCAAATTTAAATCTTATTTCAAAGTCTTTTGAATTTCTTTTAAAATTTTTGTTCTGGAAAATCTAGAAGAAATAATGATTTGTCTTTGTTAGAAATATAGCTTGGTCCAATTTGTTATATATTCTAACAAAGTGCAGATTGGATTTTAACCTATTTAAAACATGTCATCAAAATTCTAAAATTAATCTTAATCAGGAAAAATTACTAATGATGTTCCATGAATTATTTTTTTTATTTTTTCAAAAAGATTCGAATTTGCTAGTTTTTCTCTTCTTTTTTTCGGTTGAATTTTGAATTTTAAAGAGTCGAAATTGAAGATAAACTATGTTTCAAAATTT
>NC_084756.1:25328769-25333769 GCF_033978785.1 Entelurus aequoreus | reverse complement strand
ATGAGTGTCTCCATGGTGACGGCTATTGTATATGCCAGGGGTCGGCAACCCGCGGCTCCGGAGCCGCATGCGGCTCTTTGACCACTCTGATGCGGCTCAGCTACATACTTGCCGACCCCCCCCCCCCGATTTTCCCAGGAGATTTATGGATCTCAGTGTCTCTCATAGGTAGCTCCCAGGGAAAATATAATCCTATTTACATTCTAATTACTAATTAAAGGGAGTGTCCTAATTGCACTGCAGTAACTGTCCTCTATAGCATTTACAAACAGCGTGCCAGCCCGGCCACAAGTTGTATGTTGCTTTTACTTGCACACATAGGAGACAGCAAAGCATACTTACTCAACAGCCACACAGCTTACACTGACAGTAGCCGTATAAAACAACTTTAACACTGTTACGTTACAAATATGCGCCACACTGTGAACCCACACCAAAAAAGAATGAAAAACACATTTCTGGAGAACATCCCACCGTAACACAACATAAACACAACACAACCAATACCCAGAATCCCATGCAGCCCTAACTCTTCCGGTCTACATTATACACCCCCGCTACCACCAAATCCCCCCACACATCAACCCCCCCTCTCCATGCGTTGGTTGAGCGGAAGAGTTAGGGCTGCATGGGATTCTGGGTATTGGTACCGTCAGTGTAAAATGTGTGGCTGCTGAGGTAGTACGCCTTGCTGTCACTTACTGAGCAAGCTGAAACTGCATTCTACATGTGGTTGAGCAGGTACACTGTTAGGGCAGGCTGTAGAGGGCGCCAAAAGCAGTGTCATCACGCCCTGATATTCGGGAGTCTCCCGGGAAAAATGAGAGGGTTGGCAAGTCTGACGCTATCAAGCGCCATTCATTCAAAACTCGCGGGCCGCACTAACATCAAATTTCCACATTAAAGTGCGTGCCGGTGCGTGTGTCGGAGACCCCTGGTTAACATAGCACAAAGCATTTAAGCTTTGTATGCGGTGTTTTTCATTTTAAATTTAAAACATTTTTTTGTGGCTCCCATTATTTTCTTTAATTTGTGAAACTTGCCAAAATGGCTCTTTGAGTGGTAAAGGTTGCCGACCCCTGGTATATGCAAAAACCTCATTTGAAAAAGGTGGCCCTGCACCCCTTCTGACCTTGTTATCAGTTGTGCACACAGTCTTAGTAGATCAGCGGCAACGAGCCCAGTAAAAGCACACTTTATTTTATAGTTTGCACACGCTATTTAGCACTTTTGTAGAACTAATAAACAACTACATCAAGAAGTTGCCTACAGCCACAGCTGTCATGTCAGTGTTTTTTGGAACTACTACTTCTTAAAGATCCCAATATTTTTGCTTTTGTTGCCCACGCACCAGACGACTATAGCGGCCAATCGGCTGCTGATTGAATAAAAGCGTTAAATGGTGCTCTTCCGATGTTAGCGTAGCCTTTGAGCATTTGGACCGAGCTGCGTGAACCATGATGACGTCGGCGTGACGTTGCAGCGCTCACCCAACTGTCCCTCGCTCCGCAGCGCTTGACCATTCGGTTCATTTTCATCCAAACATTTTTGCTGCAGCCTGTAAATCACATCCCTATTTCTCTCACTCTCTCTCTCTCTCTCTCTCTCGCTCTCTCGTCCTTATAGTTTCACGTTTGTTCTCTTTTTTTGCATCATCCTCTGCAGCCATGCTTCCGGCTGTAGGCTAGATATTAATATAAGCCGTGGCAATGTTTCCTTTCTGCTGCAGAGTGAAAAAGATGCCCGTGATCTCACGAGTTAGAAGAGACCCAATAGGCGGAGTCACTGAAAGTGTCCTTCTAGGTCCTGCATGTCTGCATAAAGCCAAATATTCTTTACAGTCATTTATTGCATATTGTTCTAATGTGCGGCAGACTATAAGCCGTTACTTTTTTCCTACGCTTTGAACCCTGCGCCTAATTTTAGGATTTTTCTTCATTGGTTTGTGTTCAATAGTTTTTATAAAACCCAAGCAAACATTGGAAATGTGTGTTATTGTTGTTGCTTTGGCGCCATCTTTTGGACGATTTCGCTCACTGCAGGCGGAAAATGAACTTTGTTTTAATGCATTAAACCGGAAGTAAAACAGCCCATGCTCGAAAGGATTCTTCCAAGAAACGGTTGTGAGTTTTACAATACAACTAAAACAATTCATACTCACAAAACCGTCTAAATGTGTGATGTCTGTAGGAGTGTTTTTTCCTACGCTTTGAACCCCGCGCCTAATTTTAGGATTTTGTTCATTGGTTTGTGTTCAATAATTTTTATAAAACCCAAGCAAACATTGGAAACATGTGTTATTGTTGTTGCTATGGCGCCATCTTTTAGACGATTTCGCTCACTGCAGGCGGAAAATGAACTTTGTTTTAATGCATTAAACCGGAAGTAAAACAGCCCAAAGCGTTTCCACTCGAAAGGATTCTTCATTCATCACTCCTAGCAACAGTTGTGAGTTTTACAATACAACTAAAAGAATTCATACTCACAAAACCGTCTAAATGTGTGATGTCTGTAGGAGTGTTTTTTCCTACGCTTTGAACCCCGCGCCTAATTTTAGGATTTTTCTTCATTGGTTTGTGTTCTATAGTTTTTGTAAAACCCAAGCAAACATTGGAAATGTGTGTTATTGTTGTTGCTATGGCGCCATCTTTTGGATGATTTCGCTCACTGCAGGCGGATAATGAACTTTGTTTTAATGCATTAAACCGGAAGTAAAACAGCCCATGCTCGAAAGGATTCTTCCAAGAAACGGTTGTGAGTTTTACAATACAACTAAAACAATTCATACTCACAAAACCGTCTAAATGTGTGATGTCTGTAGGAGTGTTTTTTCCTACGCTTTGAACCCTGCGCCTAATTTTAGGATTTTTCTTCATTGGTTTGTGTTCAATAGTTTTTATAAAACCCAAGCAAACATTGGAAACATGTGTTATTGTTGTTGCTATGGCGCCATCTTTTGGACGATTTCGCTCACTGCAGACGGAAAATGAACTTTGTTTTAATGCATTAAACCGGAAGTAAAACAGCCCATGGCGTTTCCGCTCGAAAGGATTCTTCCAAGAAACGGTTGTGAGTTTTACAATACAACTAAAACAATTCATACTCACAAAACCGTCTAAATGTGCGATGTCTGTAGGAGTGTTTTTTCCTACGCTTTGAACCCCGCGCCTAATTTTAGGATTTTGTTCATTGGTTTGTGTTCAATAGTTTTTATAAAACCCAAGCAAACATTGGAAATGTGTGTTATTGTTGTTGCTATGGCGCCATCTTTTGGACGATTTCGCTCACTGCATGCGGAAAATGAACTTCCTGTTTTAATTCATTAAACCGGAAGTAAAACAGCCCAAAGCGTTTCCACTCGAAAGGATTCTTCATTCATCACTCCTAGCAACGGTTGTGAGTTTTACAATACAACTAAAACAATTCATACTCACAAAACCGTCTAAATGTGTGATGTCTGTAGGAGTGTTTTCATGCATATTTGTACGAGCTATTGTAATGTAATGAAGCTAGTGTCGTAACCATTAGCTAACGTGCTAACACATTTACGTATGCCTGTGTTTGAGTTAGAGTTTGAGTTTATTTGGAACATGCAAGCATACAACATGATACATCACAATTTCCAGTTCCTCTTTTCAACATGTTCGAAAAGGAGTAGGAAGAAGCAGAGCTTATTTAATCCTACCCCTTTTCCTTTACATAACAGTTGCTAAAACTTTTGTTCAATCAATCCTGTTCAATCAATCCTGTTCTCAATTTATTCACAATATACTCCATAAGTAACCACAATAATGTTTCTATACTTGACTTAGGTGATCTATACATACAACTGATGAATATGTTTTTGCTTTTTTTCCTGACATATTTCAATGGTTGTAGTATTATTAACTTACAATGGCATTCTTTTTGTATCGTTTCAGTTTCGTAAATTCACCAAAACGTCACTGTGGAGTTATTGAGTCGGATTGGAGAGCTAGCTTTTGGACAAGTTCGCTCACTGCAGGCGTTGCGGGTGGAAAATGAACTTCCTGTTTTAATGCCTTAAACCGGAAGTAAAACCGTCCATAGCGTTTCTGCTCGAAAGGATTCTTCATTCGTCACTCCTAGCAACGGTTGTGAGTTTTTCCAATATAACTAAAACAATTCATACTTACCAAACAGTCCCATGTGTGATGTCTGTAAGAGTGTTTTCATGCATATTTGTACGTGCTATCGTAATGTAATGAAGCTAGCGTCGTTAGCATTAGCGAACATGCTAACACATTTACGCGTGTTAGTATTATTAACTTACAAAGGCATTCTTTTTGTATTGTTTCAGTTTTGTAAATTCACCAAAACGTCACTGTGGAGTTACTGAGTCTAATTGGAGAGCTAGCTTGTGTGTTCATGACAATTACTTCTGTTTTACTGCCGTGTTACAGACACTATTTGGAAACAATTAAGGTATGTATACAAACATTTACAAAATCTTTGTGTGTAAATAACTCATTTCACAATGTAACAGGGTTTCCCGCAGCGCTTTGTTGTTAAGGCGGCCGCCTTAACAACAAAGAGCCACCGCCTAAACTAAAGTCTTAACAAGCTGCTCCGCTTAGTTCTGCCTCTGCCTCTGTCAGTACGTCTCTGCAGCACCCAGCATTGTCCCACCCACACAACCATCTGATTGGTTACACGCAGAGCGGTAACAGCCAATCGGCAGTGCGTATTCAGAGCGCATGTAACAGCCAATCAGCAGTGCGTATTCAGAGCGCATGGCGTCAGTGCTCCTACGGTGGAGTGAGCAGAAAGGTAAGCATCAGGCAGCGGACTCTCCCCAAATTATAATAAACACTTCCAAGTCAACTACTAGTAACATCACTATTAGCCCGTTGACGTTCTAGAAACATTAGCGGCAGCTCAGCTCGCTCGTAGTCCTTGAGGTGAAGGCTAATTAGCTTTTAGCGTAACGTTAGCTCACTGTGCGGTGTGTGTGTGGGTGCGTGTGTGTGTGTGTGTGTTAC
>NC_084756.1:25311269-25323769 GCF_033978785.1 Entelurus aequoreus | reverse complement strand
GCACCTTCTTGCTCTTTTATCCACTGTAAAGTAAAAATTTGAATGACAATAAAAGGAAGTCTTAACCCTCTAAGACCCAAATATAGAAAAACCTAAAAAAAATAAAAAAATAAAAAAAAAGTGACCTTTTAGATGTTGTAGGAGGCATTTGATGCATAAATTGAAGAGTTAAAAAAAATAAAAATAAAAATGTTTATGTATGTTTTTAGAGAAATGTTGTAATATTGCAACATTGGGCTTTGATGGGAACAGAATTTCTGTATTTGTTCTCACGTTGTCTGAACAACTAAGGGTTCATTTGCAGGGTTGATTGCTTACTTAGCCCCAGAACGGTATATACCATTAATAATAATCACACATTAGTCATTTATTACAAATATAAAAAATATGAAACAAGATAAAACTCTTAAAAAACGCTTTTCCCCCTCTTTTCTTTTCATGACATTGGTCATGAAGACTTTCATTGGCGGGGAAAGTCCTAAAAACGGTTCCTGTCGTCTGTAAAACTGTCTACTATCCAGGTATAGAGAAAATACTTCAGGCAGTGATGTAGTGGAGGGAATACAACCTGCAACAAGCCAGCTATTACTACAACATTCACCCAGTGTTGTATAATTGCAACGATTATATAACAAGCTCTAAATGAAATTTGATGCATCTGTTCTACAATAACTACATATGTACATGCTCTAGACCAGGGGTGTCCAACCTTTTTGTAGCTGCGGACCGGGGGGGGGGGGGGTTTGTTTTTTTTTCCCATAAAGAAATACAATCATGTGTGCTTACGGACTGTATACCTGCAGACTGTATTGATCTATATTGATATATAATGTATATATTGTGTTTTTATGTTGATTTAATAAAATTTAAAAAATTTAAAAAAAAATTATTATTATTTTTTTTTTTTTTTAATTTCTTGTGCGGCCCGGTACCAATCGGTCGGCCCAGTGGTTGGGGACCACTGCTCTAGACCAGGGGTGTCCAAAGTGCGGCCCGGGGGCAATTTGTGGCCCGCAGGTCATTTTTTAACGGCCCCACGGCACATTTTAAAAATACGATTGAAAAAAATTTAAAACATGATAAGTGGTATAAAAGAGCAAACAGGTGAAATGTAACAAGAAAATGTCGCAATGTTTACTCTAATAACACAAAGCTGCCATGCAGGCTGTTTCTTTCTTTAAAAAATAATAATGAATCAAAATCAATGTCATTATGAATTATTGACCTATTCACGGCTCCAATTACGTCACATTTGAGATATTTTTTGGGGAAAATGTTGCATATTTTGTGTTAGCCATATAAAAAAAAATGAGCTGTTTTTTTTTAAAGGGCCTAAAACGAACAAGCGAAAAACATAAACAACAATAAAACGTATAATTGACGGATAGATCTGAAGTTGATCTGGAGATTATTGTGTTAAAAGTAAACAGTAAAAAAAATATATATAATTTATTTTTTAACACTATATAATTTTAGTGTGATTTGTATTTAAGTGTCATTGCTCAAAAAATAATAATGAATTAAAATCAATGTTGTTATGAGTTATTGACCTTTTTAAGGCTCCAATTATAGTATAATCTCAAATATTCCACTTGAAAATTTTATTGTGTGAAAATATTGCATATTTTGTATTTTTTAGATAAAAAAACAGGGTTTTCTTTGACAACAAGAGCATACAACTTCAATCTTTAAAACCGTTATATTGATAGATAGACCTAATGTGAGATTTAAAACTTGAATAATAATAAAAAATAATAATACTGAATAATGACACATTTTCAATATTTTTTTGGACCAAAACCCTTTGGGGTCCCCGGGATCAAGCCTGAGTGGAGGCCTGAATGTATATTTTTTATACATAATAATAATAATAATAATACCTGGGATTTATATAGCGCTTTTCTAAGTACCCAAAGTCGCTTTACATGTTAAAAACCCATCATTCATTCACACCTGGTGGTGGTAAGCTACTTTCGTAGCCACAGCTGCCCTGGGGTAGACTGACGGACTACATATATTGTATTGGTTTTTAAAATAAAAAAATATCAAAATGGCCCCCGCTTGCTTTGATTTTTCAGAAAAAAAGTTTGGACACCCCTGCTCTAGACATTTTAAAAACAACCACAAAAAAATACAGTGGACATTTTAATTACTTGAATCTGATGAATCCAGGCCAATGAAACAAATAGATTTTGTTCGAAGGAAACCTTGAGAGGTTGTGTGAGTTCACGGCCAGAAGGCGTGACTTATAAACAAATGTACGCTCCAATAGCCTTGTGAGACTGAACAATAGCACCCGATGACTATGTAAATGTGGTAAAAAATATATATAACAGATTGTTTTTTAGGATGGTTAAAGGTAACGTTGTAATTTTACACCAAGGGGTGTTACAGGGTTAAATCATTTTATGACTTGTGTGTTCTCTGCAAACGCAATACAATATTTCACCTCCGGGGGCGCTGGACTTATTCCAGTCCTCGAGGCGCGTAACAACAAAAGTACTTATGCGCCGTACGATGTGGGATCTGAGCCGAGGATGTCGTTATGGCTTGTGTAGCCCTTTGAGACGCTCGTGATTAAAGGGCTGTATAAATCAACTTTGATTGATTGAGTGATTGATTGATGTCGATGGGAGAATACGCCCAAGGTCCGACTTGACATTTAAGGGTCTTAAAGAAGGCGTGCAGCGACAGACTTAAGTTGACTAGAATTAATAGAATGCCCAAGATGCATAAATGACACAATTATGAAACAGTTGCATTCAAATTCAGAACACGCCACAATACCCAGCTATTATAAACACACCAAAACAATGACTTGGACTATTATTATTATTATTATTACACTTCCTTCAATGACTTGTCTTTGCTTTGGGCTCAAAAGTGGTACAAAAACAGAAATATCAGCAGGCTGTGCGTTGCTACGGACCCCCCACCACCCCCACCACCACCACCACCACCACATGCATACATGGTCGCCACAATTAACTGTGTTTCCAGCAGCTGGAAGCAGCTTTGGGGAGTAAACCCGCTAGAAATACTACCTGCGCCGCATCACATTGCGGCCAGTTGGAAGCAAATCATCCCCGTCGGTGCATGAAAGACTGGAGGGTATTTGGCGTATGCTGTGCACAGCCATATGTTTCATGTTGTTTTAGATATGTAATATATATACAGAAAATATAATATGTATCTTTTTTTTTTTTTCTAAAAGAGTATTTCACATATAATAATAATGGACTAGATTTATGTTGTGCTTTTCTGGACACTCAACGCTAATAAGAACCTATTATTCATTCACCCCACATTCACATTGATGGCGGTAAACTACATTTAATAATAATAATAATAATAATAAAAATAATAATAATAATAAACACATTGATGGTGGTAAACTACATTTAATAATAATAATAACACAATGATGGTGTGTTAGGCTACATTTAATAATAAACACATTGATGGTGGTAAGCTACATTTAATATATGAAATTAACACATTGATGGCGGTAAGCTATATTTGATAATAAACACTTTGATAGTGGTAAGATACATCTAATAATAATAATAATAATAATAATAATAATAATAATAATAATAATAACAACAACAATAATACACACATTGACTGTGGTAGGCTGCATTTATTAATAATAGTAAACACATTGATGGTCATAAGCTACATTTAATAAAAAACACATAGATGGTGGTAAGCTGCATTTAATAATAATGATAAACACGTTAATAGTGGTGAGCTACACTTAATAATAAATACGTTGATGGTGGTAGGTTTTATTTAATTATAATAATACAAACATTGATGGTGGTAAGCTACATTTAATATTTGAAATGAACACATTGATGGTGGTAAGCTACATTTAATAATAAACATTGATAGTGGTAAGATACATTTAATAATAATAATAATAATAATAATAATCCACTCATTGACTGTGGTAGGCTACATTTATTAATAGTAAACACGTTGATGGTCATAAGCTACACTTAATAATAAACACTGATGGTGGTAAGCTGCATTTGATCATATTTATAAACACATTAATAGTGGTAAGCTACATTAGATAATAAATACGTTGATGGTGGTAGGCTACATTTAATTATTTAAAGCTATGTTTAATAACACATTGATAGTGGTAAGATACATTTAATAACAATAATAATAATAATAATAATAAACACATTGATAGTGGTAAGATACATCTAATAATAATAATAATAACAATAATAATACACACATTGACTGTGGTAGGCTGCATTTATTAATAATAGTAAACACATTGATGGTCATAAGCTACATTTAAAGGCCTACTGAAATGAATTTTTTTTATTTAAACGGGGATAGCAGATCTATTCTATGTGTCATACTTGATCATTTCGCGATATTGCCATATTTTTGCTGAAAGGATTTAGTATAGAACAACGACGATAAAGATTGCAACTTTTGGTATCTGATAAAAAAAAGGCTTGCCCCTACCGGAAGTAGCGTGACGTAGTCAGTTGAACATATACGCAAAGTTCCCTATTGTTTACAATGATGGCCGCATGAAGTGAGAGAGATTCGGACCGAGAAAGCGACAATTTCCCCATTAATTTGAGCGAGGATGAAAGATTTGTGGATGAGTAAAGTGCAAGTGAAGGACTAGTGGGGAGTTGAAGCTATTCAGATAGGGAAGATGCTGTGAGAGCCGGGGGTGACCTGATATTCAGCTGGGAATGACTACAACAGTAAATAAACACAAGACATATATATACTCTATTAGCCACAACACAACCAGGCTTATATTTAATATGACACAAATTAATCCTGCATAAAAACACCTGCGTGTTTGTTATGCTAGCTCCTAGCTCCTCTGCTAGCTCCTAGCTCCATAGAACACGCCAATACAATTCAAACACCTGATCAACACACACAATCACTCAGCCCAAAAGACCGTTCACCTAACCCAAGGTTCATAAAGCTTATATATTTTAAAAAAGTTACGTACATACACAAAAAAAAGTTGCGCACATACGGTCAAGCGATCAAATGTTTAGAAGCCAAAGCTGCATACTCACAGTAGCACGTCTGCGTCTTTGTCATCCAAATCAAAGTAATCCTGGTAAGAGTCTGTGTTGTCCCAGTTCTCTACAGGCGTCTGTGTATCGAAGTCAAAAGTCCTCCTGGTTAGAGTCTCTGTTATCCGAGTTCTTCCATCTTGACTGCATCTTTCGGGAATGTAAACAAAGAAGCGCCGGCTGTGTACTGTTGTGGCTGACTACGTTCGAAAAATACGTCCATTTCGCACCGACAACTTTCTTCTTTGCTTGCTCAGCTTCCTTCTCCATAATGCAATGAACATGATTGAAACAGATTCACGAACACAGATGTCCAGAATACTGTGGAATTATGAAATGAAAACAGAGCTTTTTCGTATTGGCTTCAATGTGGAAGGCATACCCGTGTTCGCCGGTCTACGTCACGCGCATACGTCATCCTCAGAGGCGTTTCGAACCGGAAGTTTAGCGGCAAATTTAAAATGTCACTTTATAAGTTAACCCGGCCGTATTGGCATGTGTTCTAATGTTAAGATTTCATCATTGATATATAAACTATCAGACTGCGTGGTCAGTAGTAGTGGCTTTCAGTAGGCCTTTAATAATAAACACATTGATGGTGGTAAGCTGCATTTAATAATAATGATAAACACGTTAATAGTGGTGAGCTACATTTGATAATAAATACGTTGATGGTGGTAGGTTACATTTAATTATAATAATATAAACATGGATGGTGGTAAGCTACATTTAATATTTAAATTTAACACATTGATGGTGGTAAGCTACATTTAATAGATAGTACTTTATTGATTCCTTCAGGAGAGTTCCCTCAGGAAAATTAAATTAATAAACACATTGATAATGGTAAGATACATTTAATAATAATAATAATCCACTCATTGACTGTGGTAGGCTACATTTATTAATAGTAAACATGTTGATGGTCATAAGCTACATTTAATAATAAACACTGATGGTGGTAAGCTGCATTTGATCATATTTATAAACACATTAATAGTGGTAAGCTACATTAGATAATAAATACATTGATGGTGGTAGGCTACATTTAATTATTTAAATTAACACGTTGATGTGGTAAGCTATGTTTAATAATAAACACATTGATAGTGGTAAGCTACATTTACTACTAATAATAATAATAATAATAATAATAATAATAATAAACACATTGATTATGGTAAGCTGCATTTAATAATAATAATAATAATAAACACATTGATTATGGTAAGCTGCATTTAATAATAATAATAATAATAAACACATTGAATGTGGTAAGATACATTTATTAATAATAGTAAACACATTGATGGTCATAAGCTACATTTAATAATAAACACTTTGCAAGTGGTAAGTTATATTTAATAATAAACAATGTTAATGGTAAGCTACATTTAACAATAAACACATAGACTGTGGTAGGCTACAATTATCCATCCATCCATTTTCTACCGCTTGTCCCTTTTGGGGTCGGGGGGTGGGGGGGGGGGGTGTAGCCTAAAAACATTGGTGGTAGTATGCTACATTTAATAATAATAATAAACACTGTGAAGGTGGTCAGCTACACTTAATAATAATAAACAATAGTGGTAAGCTACATTTGATGATAATAAATACATTGATGGTGGTAGGTTTAATTTAATTAGAATATTAAAAACTTTGATGGTAGTAGGCTACATTTAATAATAAAACACAATGGTGGTAAGCTACACTTAATATTGATAAACACATTAATAATGGTAAGCAACATTTGATAATAAATGTTGATGTTGGTAGGTTAATAATAATAATAATACATTGATGGTGTTATGCTACATTTAATAATAATAATAATACTATTATTAATAATAATAATACTATTAATAATAATAAACATTGATGGTGGCAGGCTGCATTTAGTATTAATAATAAACACATGGATGGTGGTAAGCTACATTTAACATTACTAATAAACACATAGCTGGTGATAAGCTACATTTGTAGCCACAGCTGACTGATGGAAAGGTGGCTAATAAATAGCAAAGCACTGAGCACCACTGAACATTCATGCACCAGTCTGAGCGGCACTGGGAGCAAGGTGGGTCAAGTGTTTTGCCCAAAGACACAACGGCAGTGACTAGGATGGCAGAAGCCGAGTTCGAAACCAGGAACCCTCAAGTTTCTGGACGGCCGCTCTACCATTTGAGCCCTGCCGCCCATACCCTTATTTCAATCATTAATGAATAGAAGCATTATTTTTGCTCAGTAACGCTTGGAACAGCACAGAATGTAAAACCTTGTATTTATGTGCCTGCTTTCCAACTTGTCAACATCCAACAGTTTAAAAACAGAACAAGTGTGCTCTATAGTCCGGAAAATACGGTAACCAAAATATGGACTTTTGTCAAGGCTGGAACCTATTATTCGTACTTACTTTTCCATCTACAAACCCTGATAAGTCCGTATATTGAGGTCCCAACCAATCTGGCGCCCTAAGCAAGATTTTAGGTGGCGCCCCCCCACATCGGCAGTGAAGTGTATATACTCACAAGAAGCTGAATAGCTTTGTCTTTGACCTTTTTTTCTTTAAAGAAAGCAAATGAACATATTATATGAGAATGTTATGTTATGATTATCTTTAACCGAATCACAGCAGTGCTCAAATTAAAAAACAGCATTCCCTCTCATGTAATATTGCTTAATTAACATTAATGATGTGCACATTAACAACTAGGCTTACAACTATACCTAATATATAAAGGGGTGGAAAAGTGACTATTACCTGCAGGGCAAACATTAGCTAACCAGAAGGCAATAACAATGAATTAAAAAAACACCTGCTTAAAAGATCTAATACAAATGTCCCTGAGGAATGTAAGGTGGGAGTACCGTAATTACCTAACGTTACATTATTATTTTCCATAACAATTTAGCCCCCTCCACAATATTAACCCGACGTTAAAACAGAACGAGATATTTATTGATTAGCAATTGCCGAATCATGTAACATTAGCTTAATGCTAAAAAGCCAGGTTACTATCACATTCTGTAACAGACAAATAATTTCATGTAGGCTAACGTAACCTCCCTGCTACCTCTGTCTTTTTCTCGTTTCTCCTCTTCTTTTCTCTTTTTTCTTCCCTGGGACAGTTTTGGCCGTTTTGACATCTTGTGTTGATTTTTTTGATGTGGTGACGTCCAAAAAGAGTCATGATACGGGAAGGGAGGGGGCGCACCGTGCCGGGGGAGGGGGGGCGTAATGTTGTAACAAATAATATTTCTATTAAATAGGCTTTACTTTGCATTGTAATTAACGTGGGATTATTTTATGTATTTAGAAATAATAGTACCAACTTTTTCTTTTTTTTCCTCCAACATTTGTGGCACTGGCGTGGCGCCCCCTGATGGACGGCGCCCTTAGCATTTGCCTATATGGCCGGCCCTGATTGAGGTTCCACTGTAACGTTGTCTTCTCCTTTTTGTGATTTAGCTCAATAAAAATCCCTGGCTTTGTTAGAGAATGCAAGGTTTCACAATTTCAACAGTGGTACAAAGCGCTTGGTGGAAATGTTCAGCTCCGACACACGCAAACACCACCATCACCGAGCTACGGTTCAACGTTCAAGCCCTCATAGGAGCGTCGCTTAACCTTTGAGAGACAGCCAAGCGTCACACACACACCAGCAGGTGCGTACATGCTTTGTATCTCAACCACCTGATACGTAGCCTGTGGAGCACAACTACTCTGCACCAATCTTCTCAGATCGTCAAGCAACCCCAACGAGCGTCACGGTCATGATGTTCGCATGTTTTAATCATCAACGCTGACCTTGCATTATGCACCGGGGACACCCAGCCGGGTCCGTCGGAGGCCAAGTAACGATCGGCGTGTCCGACTCACCACTTTGAAGTCTTCGGCGCTGCACTCCAAGCCGCGGTACAAGCAGGAGAGCAGCATGTCCTTGATGTCGTGGCCCGTCCGGTCGTAGAATTCGCGCATGTTGAAGGGGCGGGGCTTGTAGTTGTCGAAGTCGGCCCGCTCCTTCAGCACCTGCAGTACGTTCTCCTCCACCATGTGCGTGTCCCGGATCTCATACCTGGATAAAAGACTCTGGCATCAGTCGCCAGCAATTATAACACACAGTATTTTGCGGACTATAAGTCGCAGTTTTTTTTCATAATTTGGCCGGGGGGCGCGACTTATACTCAGGAGCGACTTGTGTGAAATTATCAACACATTAGCGTAAAATATCAAATAATATTATTTAGCTCATTCACGTAAGAGACTAGACCAGGGGTGTCCAAAGTGCGGCCTTTTGCGGCCCGCAAGTCATTTTTTAACGGCCCCACGGCACATTATAAAAATACGATATAAAAAAAAATTAAAAAAACATAAAAAGTGGTATAAAAGAGTAAACAGGTGACAATAAAACGTTGCTATGTTGACTCTAATAACACAAAGCTGTCTTGCAGGCTGTTTCTTTCTTTAAAAAATAATAATGAATCAAAATCAATGTCATTATGAATTATTGACCTATTCAAAGCTCCATCTACGTCATATTAAATATTCCACTTTGAAATATTTTCTTGGGGAAAATGTTGCATATTTTGTGTTTGCCATATAAAAAACTAAGCTGTTTTGTTTAAAGAAGGGCCTAAAACGAACAAACAAAAAACATAAACAACAATAAAAGTTATAATTGACGGATAGATCTGGGGCCGTACTTATCAAGCTTCTCAGAATGACTCCTAAGAAGTCTGCTAAGAGTTGACTTAAGAGTAAATAAATTCTTGGCTGAAAGCTGCACTTAAAAGTTAGTTATCAAGCGTCTTACTCACACTTTCAGCGAAGTGTAGGACTGAATCTTAAGTGTCACACTCAGAGCTGAATTACGACATTACTATGTGCCGTAAACGCAATTTTAGGTGACGTAATTTCTGTGTCCATAGAAATGACCAATCACGGAAGGGAATCCGTTGTCTAAGAATAAAGAAATATCTTGGAAATATTTAAGTGGACAATGGGAGTGTATATTTTGACAATAAACTACAAAATAATACAAAACAAACTAGTCCCCGCCGGCACTCACGCTACCGCTCCCTCTCTTCTCTCGCCCACACACTCACTGACGTCACTCACCTCACGGCCACACACATACGCTACTGTCATAACATTTTCTTTCCAATTCATTAATTAGGCAACTAATTTGAAACTGGTGTGGGTGGCTCTATATATACTAGCCCACTGCAGACACATGCAGAAATCAACAAGGAATCGAAAAGTATTAAATCTGTGACAAAAATAATATCCGCTCTGTCTAAACGATACCGTTTGATCAGCTGCTCGTCATCAAAAAAAACAAAAACATTGTTCCGTTCCCTGAACGTTGGCGCACGTCTCTCTCGCCTCAGTGCCATCCCCTGCTGGCAACTCCTAACCACTTAAGACACCTCTGAAGGTCTCTTAAATATCGTGGAGAGTAGGAGTGATTCTTAGACTTAAGAACGTTGATAAAAAGCTTTTATTCTTAAGTTTGAGAGTAGGACTAAATTTCGCAAATTCTCAGGACTTAAGTGTAAAATGGCACTCTAAGAAGCTTCATAAGTACGGCCCCTGAAGTTCATCTTGAGACTATTGTGTTAAAAGTAAAAAAAAAAAGTATGATTTATTTTTTAATACTTTACTGAGCAGGACCCTTTTGGATCCCCAATCATTTTAGTGGGACTTTTTTTTTTTTAAGGTACATTGCTCAAAAAATAATAATAAATTAAAATCAATGTTGTTATGAGTTATGTTATGAGCTCCAATTATATAATCTCAAATATTCCACTTTAAAATGTTATTGGGGGAAAACATTGCATATTTTGTGTTTTTTCCATAAAAAAAACTGGGTTTTCTTTGACAAAAAGAGCATACGACTTAAATCTTGAAAAAAGACTTTATATTGACAGATAGACCTAATGTTGATCTGGAGATTTAGACCTTGAATAATAATAATAATAATACTAAATAATGACACATTTTTTATATATTTTTTACCTAAACCCTTTGGGGTCCCCGGGATCAAGCCTGAGTGGAGGCCTAAATGTATATTTTTTATACATATATTGTATTGGTTTTTAAAATAAATATCAAAACGGCCCCCGCTTGCTTTGATTTTTCAGTGTGCGGCCCTCAGTGGAAAAAGTTTGGACACCCCTGGACTAGACGTATAAGATTTCATGGGATTTAGGAGTGACAGATTGTTTGGTAAACGTATAGCATGTTCTATATGTTATAGTTATTTGAATGACTCTTACCATAATATGTGAGGTTAACATAGCAGTTGGTTATTTATGCCTCATATAACGTACACTTATTCAGCCTGTTGTTCACTATTCTTTAGACATTTTAAATTGCCTTTCAAATGTCTATTCTTGCTGTTGGCTTTTAGCAAATACATTTCCCCCCAATATGCGACTTATACTCCAGTGCGACTTATATATGTTTTTTTCCTTCTTTATTATGCATTTCCGGCAGGTGCAACTTATACTCCGGAGCGACTTATACTCCGAAAAATACAGTACCATACCAACATTATTTATGAAGCCTTTAAAACCAACCACGGTTGGAAAAACAAAAGTGTTGTACAACCACAAACAAGTAAACAAGACTTTGGGAAGGCCATTCTAAAACCTTAATTCTAACCTGTTGTAGCCATTCCTTGACCACTTTTGACGTGTGTTTGGGGTCATTGTCCTGTTGGAATACCCAACTGCGCCCAAGACCCAACCTCCGTGCTGATGATTTTAGCTTGTCCTGAAGAATTTGGAGGTAATCCTCCTTTTTCATTGTCCCATTTACTCTCTGTAAAGCAGCAGTTCCATTGGCAGCAAAACAGGCCCAGAGCATAATACTACCACCACCATGCTTGACTGTAGGGATGGTGTTCCTGGGATTAAAGGCTTCACCTTTTCTCCTCCAAACACATTGCTGGGTATTGTGGCCAAACAGCTCCATTTTTGTATCATCTGACCACAGAAATTACCTCCAAAAGGTCTTATCTTTGTCCATGTGACGTCAGGAAAAAAATAAGAATGGTAGAAATTCTTGGAAACTCAAGACAGCCATGACCACCGCTGCTGCTCACTGCTCCCCTCACCTCCAGTACAGGTTTCAAAATACCGGACACTGGCCCGGAGGTTGGGTCTTGGGCGCAGCTGGGTGTTCCAACGGGACAATGACCCCAAACACATGTCAAAAGTGGTAAAGGAATGGCTAAATCCGGCTAGAATGAAGGTTTTAGAATGGCCTTTCCAAAGTCCTGACTTTAAGGCCTACTGAAAGCCACTACTAGCGACCACGCAGTCTGATAGTTTATATATCAATGATGAAATCTTAACATTGCAACACATGCCAATACGGCCGGGTTAACTTATAAAGTGACATTTTACATTTCCCGCCAT
>NC_084756.1:25228769-25303769 GCF_033978785.1 Entelurus aequoreus | reverse complement strand
TCGAAAAAACAGAAGGTAAAATGAAGAATTAAATTAAAATGTATTTATTATTCTTTACAATAAAAAAAAAAAATTTACTTGAACATTGATTTAAATTGTCAGGAAAAAAGAGGAAGGAATTTAAAAGGTAAAAAGGTATATGTGTTTAAAAATCCTAAAATAATTTTTAAGGTTGTATTTTTTCTCTAAAATTGTCTTTCTGAAAGTTATAAGAAGCAAAGTAAAAAAAATAATGAATTTATTTAAACAAGTGAAGACCAAGTCTTTAAAATATTTTCTTGGATTTTCAAATTCTATTTGAGTTTTGTCTCTCTTAGAATTAAAAATGTCGAGCAAAGCGAGACCAGCTTGCTAGTAAATAAATAAAAAAATTTAAAAAATAGAGGCAGCTCACTGGTAAGTGCTGCTATTTGAGCTATTTTTAGAACAGGCCAGCGGGCTACTCATCTGGTACTTACGGGCTACCTGGTGCCCGCGGGCACCGCGTTGGTGACCCCTGCTCTACAATAATTCCCATCCCCAAACAGGCCATCATCTCATGCCTAAACGACTACAGACCTGTAGCACTCACCTCCATACCTGCCAAATGCATGGAGAGACTGATATTGAAACAGATTAAAAAGGCAATACCACCATCCCTTGACCCATATCAGTTCACGTACCGGAAGAACCGATCAACCGAAGACACCATCGCTATTGTAATCCATACTCTTGGAACATCTTGAGCTGAAGGACACTTATGCAAGACTGCTCTTTGTCCATTTCAGCTCAGCATTTAACACAAGAAGGCCAAACAGACTCCGATCTAAGCTTCACAACCTTGGTCTGAACACCTTCCTCTGCAACTGGATTTTGGACTTTTTTAACAAATCGCACACAGTATGTGGAAATAGGCGAGCACTTTTCTGCCACGCTCACCATCAACACCGGCGCTCCACAGGGTTGTGTGCTAAGCCCTGTGCTCTTCACCCTCTTCACACAGGACTGTGCAGCCTCTTCGACATCCAATCTCACTGTCAAATATGCCGACGACACCACAGTACTTGGGCTCATCAGCAACAATGATGAGACAGCATACAATGCAGAGGTCCAACAGCTGGTGTGCTAACAACAACTTGGTTCTTAACACTAACAAAACCAAAGAACTAATTGTAGACTTCCGCAGGAAAGGGCAGAGCAAACACCCTCCACTTTTAATTAATAACAATCTAGTAGAAAGGGTCAAGCATTTCAAATTGTTAGGGGTGAACATAAGAGAAGATCTATGCTGGGACATTAACACTGCTTCTACAGTCGGAAAGGCCCAACAACGTCTTTTGTTTTTTGAGGAAACTAAAATGCGCAAACATTCCGCAGAAATCAACGGTAAACTTTTACAACTGTGCCATCAGCAGTGTCCTCACTTACGGCTTTTTAGTGTGGTTTGCTAGCCGCACTAAAGCCAACCAACAGGCCCTCCAGCGAGTGGTTAAAGCGGCGGGGGAAATGACAAGGACGATACTCCCAGAGATGAGTGCCATGTACACAACTCGCTGCCTAAAGCGAGTACACAACATCCTGAAGGACAGATACCAGCCAGCACATGGCCTCTTCAACCTGCTACCCTCTGGAAGGAGGTATAGATGGATTCGCGCCAGGACCAGCAGAATGTCTCACAGTCTGTATCCCCAGGCTGTGAGACTGCTAAATGAACAGCCTGCCCCGGAACATCTCATTACCTCACTCTTCACCACCTCAATAATTGTGCTCTGGACACTGCATTGCTGCAACATCAACGTAACACCCATCAGACATCTGACTGTTCCCACCCCCACACCCCCTCTATTCGCCATCTTCCTGACAATGCTAAACTGTGAACTATGGTCAACCTGCACTTCAATGCACTTTCTATGCCGCTGGACAAAGCTCAAACAAAATCTCGTTGACATGTATGACTTAAGTGTTATTATGACAATGACAATAAAGGAATTGATTGATTGATTGAATATGTTCAATATAGGGCTGCAACAACTAATCGATTATAAAAAATAGTTGGCGATTAATTTAGTCATCGATTTGTAGGATCTATGCTATGCGCATGCGCAGAGGCTACTTTTTTATTTTTTTATAAACCTTTATCTATAAACTGCAACATTTACTAACAGCTGAGAAACAATAAAAATAAGTATGGTGCCAGTATGATGGGGTTTTTTTTTTCAATAAAATACTGGAAAGGATAGAAATGCAGTTTGTCTCCTTTATCCGATTATTAATCGAAGTAATAATCAACAGATTAATCGATGATCAAATTAGTTGTTAGTTGCAGCCCTAGTTCAATATTTACCGTACTTCGGTCATTGTAATCATTGCCTGGGCAGATTTCTTCGGCGCGTTGATTTCTGTTTCCATAGCAACACACTTCCTACTACCGGAAACAAATGCGAGTGCGCACCAATCATGGCAGAATCGATAACAGACCACGGAGACGACAATTTTTGGACAAATGAGGATTCACTACCTTGTTCTTTTGAAGCTGAATGTACTGAGGATGAACTGCTGCTTAAAGAAGCGAGCTCAAAGGAAGAGTGAAGTGAATTGTGAAGTGAATTATATTTATATAGCGCTTTTCTCGAGTGACTCAAAGCGCTTTACACAGTGAAACCTAATATCTAAGTTCAGTTCAGTTCAGTTCATCCATCCATCCATCTTCCTCCGCTTATCCGAGGTCGGGTCGCGGGGGCAGCAGCCTAAGCAGGAAAGCCACTTCGTCCAGCTCTTCCCGGGGGATCCCGAGGCGTTCCCAGGCCAGCCGGGAGACAGTCTTCCCAACGTGTCCTGGGTCTTCCCCGTGGCCTCCTACCGGTCGGACGTGCCCTAAACATCTCCCTAGGGAGGCGTTCGGGTGGCATCCTGAGCAGATGCCCGAACCACCTCATCTGGCTCCTCTCCATGTGGAGGAGCAGCGGCTTTACTTTGAGCTCCCCCCGGATGGCAGAGCTTCTCACCCTATCTCTAAGGGAGAGACCCGCCACCCGGCGGAGGAAACTCATTTGGGCCGCCTGTACCCGTGATCTTGTCCTTTCGGTCATAACCTAAAGCTCATGACCATAGGTGAGGATGGGAACGTAGATCGACCGGTAGATTGAGAGCTTTGCCTTCCGGCTCAGCTCCTTCTTCACCACAACGGATCGATACAGCGTCCGCATTACTGAAGACGCCGCACCGATCCGCCTGTCGATCTCACCATCCACTCTTCCCTCACTCGTGAACAAGACTCTGAGGTACTTGAACTCCTCCACTTGGGGCAGGGTCTCCTCCGCAACCCGGAGATGGCACTCCACCCTTTTCCGGGCGAGAACCATACAGTTCAGTTCAGTTTGAGTTTATTTCCAACATGCATTCGATTACATTTAAACCGGTGTGGGTGGCACTGGGAGCAGTTGGGTAAAGTGTCTTGCTCAAGGACACAACGACAGTGACCAGGATGGCGGAAGCGGGAATCAAACCTGGAACCCTCAAGTTGCTGGTACGGCCACTCTACCAACCGAGCTATGCCGTCCCAAGAGTGAGACGAGAGAGTGAGGTGAGAGTGAAGACGCTGTAAATAGTGGCACTTGGAGCCATGCTATTTCGACATAAATGGAGTGCGTACCCAAATAAACCGGGAAAAAAACGTCCCCGGCCAGCTGGACCAAACGCAGAACTGTTATGTTATGTTATTTTCATTTATTTTGCAGATTTACTTTACAAACGAGAAGTGTTGGATACTTCTCTTGTTGCCTTATTTGTATTTGACTTTATAAAAAGGATTTATTTGATGTTTGGCGAAGCTGAACCGGAGCGAGGGGGGATAGAAAGAAGAAAAAAGTAAGACAGGGAAATTGCGGGAAGAAGAGGGCGATAAGACAGAGACAACAACAACAACAACATAAGAAAATACCATATGTACAAATATGGTCCGAAAAATGATGGCAAAGAACCAGTTACTAAAGTAGATAGTAATAACAGACAATGAACATTGTTGCACTACAAATCCATCCATTTTCTACCGCTTGTCCCTTTTGGGGTTGCGGGGGGTGCTGGAGCAATAAAAATACGAATAAAGCTACGAACAATGGGAGACCGGGCTTTCTGCTCCGCCGCTCCCAGCCTGTGGAACGCTCTCCCTGACCCCCTGAGGGCACCACAGACTGTGGATGCTTTTAAAAAAGGCTTAAAAACCCTTCTTTTTAAAAAAGTATTTTATTTATATGCATACTAGTTCTCGCTATTTGGCTGTTCTAGTTTTAATTTTTTTTATTATCTTTTTATTTTTACTTTATTTTTATTTTTTTAATACACTGTAGCACTTTGAGGTTGTTTACTCAATGTAAAGTGCTTTTTACAAATAAAATATAGTATTATTATTATTATTAAATACCAGTAGAAATAAGACTATCAATAATAAATAATAATAATAATAATAACCTCAATTATCAACAATACAATTATTTCAAATGAAACAATACGTATGTAATGAAAACTTGCAATATAAAAGAATGCAGGTAAATGGAGGGGAAGAAAGAGAAGCAGACTATAATAACCTTGTAGTTTGTTATAGTGGGGGGGGGGGGGGGTGACATCACATGGACAAAGATAAGACCTTCTGGAGGAAAGTTCTGTGGACAGAAGAAACAAAAAAGTAGCTGTTTGGCCACAATACCCAGCAATATGTTTGGAGGAGAAACAGTGAGGCCTTTAATCCCAGGAACACCATGCCTACCGCCAAGCATGGTGGTGGTAGTATTATGCTCTGGGCCTGTTTTGCTGCCAATGGAACTGCTGCTTTAAATGGGACAATGAAAAAGGAGGATTACCTCCAAATTCTTCAGGGCAACCTAAAATCATCAGCCTGGAGCTTGGGTCTTGGGCGCAGTTGTCACGATCTGTGGTCTGGATCATGAGTTTTGTTATTTTTTGGTTCTCTTTTAGTTCCTGTTTGTGCTTCCTTGTTTGTTTTGTCACCATGGCGACTCATTAGTTTCACCTGCCTCATTTGTTCGGGACACGCACCGGCTTTATTTAGGAGAGTATTATTTAAGCCTGTCAGTCGGTCTGGCGACATTGCTCTGTTCGGACTTGTTTCATGCCATAGTTCATGCTGACAGTTTCATGCGTTTGCTTTGTTCATACTGCTCGTTCCATGCCTTGCCAAATAAGTTTCGTTTATTCATGCCACAGTTAGCGAGTTTTTGTTTCATGTCCATAGTTCACGCTAAGTGTTAGTTTTTGTTTCCTTCGCTAAGTTGTGCCTTCTACGCCTTTTGTTTGTCCCTCTTTGAAAGTCAAGATTAAATAATGTTCCTACCTTCAAGCCTTGTCCGGTATAGTCCGATTGCATCCCGGGAGAACAAATCTCGCGGTAAGCTGCGAAAAACCCCGCGTCCTGACAGCAGTTGGGTGTTCCAACAGGACAATGACCCCATGCATGTACAATATATTTGTCTCCCAGTGTGTGCGGGAGCCCAAGTAACAAAACATCATCTTGACTCACTTCAATTTGCATCCCTTGCATCACTGGTAACGCTTGTAAAAGCCTTGGGAATGGCAAGTCAACGCAAAAGGGGCCAATTACTCTGTCTGTGCACACAGCTCCCAGCTAGTCCACAACTCTGGCCCCTCGGAGGTGGTGCGACATCATTACAGTTACTCGGGAAATATGAAATATGACCGGCCTGTTGTGGGGTTATCCTTTAGTTAAATGAATTGCATCCCAAGCCTGCGCTTTATAAGCAACACGGAGCTGCCAGCAGAGCACTTAAGCCGCCACACTCGGAGCCACCATGTCGGGAGACCTCACTTGGAGTAGACGCAGCACACTATAATGTGGCTCCAGTTGGTAATGTTGCCCTTCCAGGGCTACTTGAAGAAAATCCTGGCACGAGCTCACACTGTCGAAGGAGGTAGGTAGACCCTCAACTTGCACTTTCATTTCCTTCTGAGGATCGAGATGACCAATGTAAAGCGTGACAGGATAAGATACTTTTTTTAAATTCCACAAAAGGGGAAATGTGGTTGCAGCACATATTTTTACGTACAAATAAAAGTAAAATGTAATGGAAAAACTGAGAATGAGTATTTATCTAGAATTTGCTTGTGAATGCTCTGATGTTGACAAGTGTTTACATTAGGGCTGCAACAACTAATCGATTAAATCGATTAAAATCGATTATAAAAATAGTTGGCGATTAATTTAGTCATCGATTCGTTGGATATATGCTATGCGCATGCGCAGGTGCTTTTTTAAAAAAAATTTATAAACCTTTATTTATAAACTGCAACATTTACAAACAGCTGAGAAACATTAATCATAATAAGTATGGTGCCAGTATGGTGATAGTAGGGCTGCAACAACTAATCGATTAAATCGATTAAAATCGATTATTAAAATAGTTGTTGATTAATTTAGTCATCGATTCGTTGGATCTATGCTATGCGCAGTTTTTTTTTTGTTTGGGTTTTTTTTTTTTTTTTTAAATAAACCTTTATAAACTGCAACACGTACAAACAGCTGAGAAACAATAATCAAAATAAGTATGGTGCCAGTATGCTGGTTTTTTTCAATAAAATACTGGATAGGATAGAAATGTAGTTTGTCTCTTTTATCCGATTATTAATCGATTAATCGAAGGAATAATCGACAGATTAATCGATTATCAAATTAATCGTTAGTTGCAGCCCTAGGTGACAGTATGCTGTTTTTTTTCCAATAAAATACTGGAAAGGATAGAAATGTAGTTTGTCTCTTTTATCCGATTATTAATCGATTAATCGAAGTAATACTCGACAGATTAATTGATTATCAAATTAATCGTTAGTTGCAGCCCTAGGTGACAGTATGCTGTTTTTTTTCCAATAAAATACTGGAAAGGATAGAAATGTAGTTTGTCTCTTTTATCCGATTATTAATCGATTAATCGAATTAATAATCAACAGATTAATCGATTATCAAATTAATCGTTAGTTGCAGCCCTAGGTGACAGTATGCTGTTTTTTTCCAATAAAATACTGGAAAGGATAGAAATGTAGTTTGTCTCTTTTATCCGATTATTAATCGATTAATCGAAGTAATAATCAACAGATTAATCGGTTATCAAATTAATCGTTAGTTGCAGCCCTAGGTGACAGTATGCTGTTTTTTTTCCCAATAAAATACTGGAAAGGATAGAAATGTAGTTTGTCTCTTTTATCCGATTATTAATCAATTAATCGAAATAATAATCAACAGATTAATCGATTATCGAATTAATCGTTAGTTGCAGCCCTAGGTGACAGTATGCTGTATTTTTTCCAATAAAATACTGGAAATGATATAAATGTAGTTTGTCTCTTTTATCCGATTATTAATCGATTAATCGAAGTAATAATCGACAGATTAATCGATTATCAAATTAGTTGTTAGTTGCAGCCCTAGTTTAAATGTTGAAGATTTGAAACTGACCTGAAACGGAGTATCAAAGACTATGATTTTTCAGGTTAATCATATAAAATGTGCACAAAAAGTTAGCATAAAATGTTCTCTCAAGTATGCTAACAGTTAGCGAGCAGATTTGGGGAAATACGGGAATTTTGGAAGATATAGATAATACAACAATTGTCCTAGATCAGGCCTGGGCAATTATTTTGACTCGGGGGCCACATTTAGAGAAAAAAAATGTGTCTGGGGGCCGGTATATCTATTTTTAGGAACACTAATACAAAACCTCACAATAATGTCTGATTGAATGCTAAAAACGTTATGACAGACCGCCTTAAAAAACATAATGGAATTTCAAATTTTTCTATGAATAATAAAACACTGAATATTGACAAAATATGAATGTCACACCCCCTTTCCATCGACATATTTCACAATCAAGTGAAACACAACAAAAATGCAACAAACAGTGAAATATGAACGCGAAGGGTACAAAATAAACCCACCTACAATCTGATATATCTGATTTATCACTAAGCTTTAGAACTTTTGTTGTGAAAATCTCCTTCCGCATCTGTGGAAACGCTTCCCGCCTCGTCTGAGACGTAGATTACCATAGTAACTAATTAGATGACCATAGTGACTAATTTGATGACCATAGTAACTAATTAGATGACCATAGTGACTAATTAGATGACCATAGTAACTAATTAGATGACCATAGTAACTAATTAGACGACCATAGTAACTAATTAGATGACCATAGTAACTGGTATATCATCCATTAGCGCAGATTCCGACCATTGAAAGACTTAGTATAGTTGAAGACTTCCGGTCATTAGAAAACATGACTGCACATCATAATGGCAGCTACACTTTACATCTTAAAGATCTGAAAAAATTATTTGGGAATGTTTGGCGGGCCAGATTGAAAAGCTTAACGGGCCGCAAGTGGCCCCCGGGCCTTAATTTGCCCAGGTCTGTCCTAAAATATATGAATGGGTTGGGGTTGGAATTTTTGGAAACGGTTGAAAAATGTTGACGTAATAACAGTTGGAATTTTAATTGGTATTTCGGAACTCCCGGAATTTCGAGAAAACCGGAAATGTTTACGGAAGAAAAAAAAAAACTGATTGTCCCAGTTAAGAAGAATGTTTTGAAGGTGGCATGGACAAAAACGGTTGAAAAATGAAGACCGTGAAAACTTTCCAGGAAGGGCTTTGGAAAACCGGGGATTCTGGGAATTCCTGGAAATTTTTCAAACTTGAAAAATGGTAGTTTGCTTCTCCAAGGTGAGATGAGTATGTGGATTACTCAAATCGGTTGAGAAATGTGGGAATTGTGCAAGTCAAAAAAATGGCCCAATCAATACCAATGGAAAAATGTCCCGCAAACCCGGGAATTCTGGGTAATCTGGGATAATTTTTTTGTTGGGGTTTGGGGGGTGTCACCCACACTGGTTTAAAAACGTAACCTAGATATCGGGTTTCACAATGTAAAGTGCTTTGAGTCACTAGAGAAAAGCGCTATATAAATATAATTCACTTCACATACAAATATGCATGACAACACTCCTACAGACATCACGGTTTAGTACGTATAAACAGTTTTAGTTATATTGTAAAATTTACAAACGTTGCTGGGAGTGATAAATGAAGAATTATTTTGAGCAAAAATGCTATGGACGGTTTTACTTCCGGTTCAAGGAAAACAGGAAGTACATTTTCAACCTGCAGCCCCTGCAGTGAGCGAACTCGTCCAAAAGACTGCGCCATAGCACAAACTAACACACCATTCCAGTGTTTCTGCTTGGGTTTAATGCAGGGCTGCAACTAACCACTAATTTGATAATCGATTAATGTGTCGATTATTACTTCGATTAATCGATTAATAATCGGATAAAAGAGACAAACTACATTTCTATCCTTTCCAGTATTTTATTGAAAAAAAACCAGCATATTGGCACCATACTTATTTTGATTAGTTTCTCAGCTGTTTGTACATGTTGCAGTTTATAAATAAAGGTTTAAATAAAAATAAAAATTAAAAAAAAGTAACACATTTTTAAAAATTAAAAAAAAAATTTTTTTTAAATTAAATTAAAAAAAAAAAAAAAAAATTTTTTAAAAAAGCATTTTAAATAAATAAAAAAAATTTGAAAAATAAAATACAATTTTAAAAATGTTTTAAAAAAATTTAACTTTTTTTTTTTTTAATTTAAATTTTTTTAAAAATTGAAAAAATTTAGAATTTTTTTTTTACATTTCCAAAAAATTTCTAAAAAATGTCAAAAAAATTACAAAAATGTAGCCTCTGCGCATGCGCATAGCATAGATCCAACGAATCGATGACTAAATTAATCGCCAACTATTTTTATAATCGATTAGTTGTTGCAGCCCTAGTTTAATGTATACTATCTAACACTAAACATTGTGGCCGCCAGCGTAGAAAAATCCACGAATTAGCCGCACCGTTTTATAAGCCGCAGGGTGCAAAGTGTAGGAAAAATGTAGCGGCTTATAGTCCAGAATTTACAGCACTACGCAATATAGTGTTGCCTCCAGTCTTTTGTAGGTGACGTCAGCAGGCTTGCCCACATTTTGGAGCTAGAAGTGGAAGTTTTTGTTGGAAAACAAGCGTAAAATCACTACCGTGTCGATTTTGGGAGGGAATTTTACATGTAGACATGACTTTTAGGTCCAGAACTATGGAATACGTGCCAATGTTGTCAGCATCAGAGGGACCCTTTAACATTTAACTGGTGGGGTGGAGATTTTTGGAGCTGCATTCCAGGCTCGGGCATTGTGAACATGAACGAGTCTCGTTTACGCACGGGATTATGTGAAAAATAATTTTAAAAAAGGCCAAACAGCATTTTCGAGTCCAAGTTGGCGCAGAGTGAGGTGAGATTTTTTCAGGGGGGGGTGCACTTCATGGCGGATAAACACCACATTAGTTGACAATCATTCAGAAAACAACCTCCTTTTGTCAATTTTACCAGCAGTGACTTAATCCAAACAAAATGGAGCAATTGACTTGTTATGTTCTGCACTGCAAAGCGTGACGGGGACTCACAAACGCACAAAAAGAGAATGATTGATTTTCTTCCAGTTGTGTGTAGCCACAGACACGGTGTGAGCTGCTCCATCCACCAGAGGCTCGCACTTAACAGTGTCCGGTATTTTGAAGCCTGTACTGTCACCACATCACAAACTGTCTGGATTTCAGCTGCGGCACTGAATTTGAATATCATTTCATTTCAGTTTTTTGTATTGCTATAAACTAAAATACAAGAGACCATACCAACATTATTTATAAAGCCTTTAAAACCTATAAAATAATATATATATATATATATATATATATATATATATATATATATATATATATATATATATATATATATATATATATATATATATATATATATATAACCGTTCAAAAGTTTGGGGTCACATGTAAATGTCCTTATTTTTGAAGGAAAAGCACTGTACTTTTCAATGAAGATAACTTTAAACTAGTCTTAACTTTACAGAAATACACTCTATACATTGCTAATGTGGTAAATGACTATTCTAGCTGCAAATGTCTGCTTTTTGGTGCAATATCTACATAGGTGTATAGAGGCCCATTTCCAGCAACTATCACTCCAGTGTTCTAATGGTACAATGTGTTTGCTCATTGCTCAGAAGGCTAATTGATGATTAGAAAACCCTTGTGCATCATGTTCACACATCTGAAAACAGTTTAGCTTGTTACAGAAGCTACAAAACTGACCTTCCTTTGAGCAGATTGACTTTCTGGAGCATCACATTTGTGGGGTCAATTAAACGCTCAAAATGGCCAGAAAAAGAGAACTTTCATCTGAAACTCGACAGTCTATTCTTCTTCTTAGAAATGAAGGCTATTCCACTAAATTGTTTGGGTGACCCCAAACTTTTGAACGGTAAGTATATATATATATATATATATATATATATATATATATATATAATATATATATATTATATATATATATATATATATAATATATATATATATATATATATATATATATATATATTATATATAATATATATATATATATATATATATATATAATATTATATATATATATCGGTTCGGTTCATTTTAAGAAAACAAAATATACATTTTTGAGTTATTTACCAAATTTGCAAAATCTTCCACCAAAAATATTTTTTTTAGTGTAATATTGATGTGAAGTAATGGGAACCTTGGATAGGTCAATAATTCATAATAACATTGATTTTGATTCAATATTATGTTTTTGAGCAATGACAGTTTGAAAGAAAAAAAAAACAGCTTTGTTTTATTAGTCAACATTGCAAATTTTTCTAAATGACATTTAACCTTTAAGCTTTTTTATTTCACTTTTGCTATGTTTTTGTTTATTTTAATAGTATTTTTTAGAATGTGCCGTGGGCCTTTAAAAACATTAGCTGTGGGCCGCAAATGGCCTCCGGGGCACACTTTTGACACCCCTGCTATAGATAATAAGAAATTAAATGTGATAAATCTATGGATAAAAAGCAGAGCCTGGCGACGCATGCGCGTTTATCATAACTCTCTCTCTCTGCCCCTCCCTCACCAATGCTGCTGCGCGCACAATTTGTTTTGTTTTTAACCCTTCTTAACCCTGAACGTACATTGAAAATACACGCAACCCTAACTCAAAATGCCGGACATTTGAGGCATTTAAGAAACTCCGCCCTGACAGCTCCGGTGAAAAGAGGACGTATGGTCAGTCTATCCTAGCCCGTTAGCTGCTAGCATGCCGTGTGTTGTGCCTCGGTGTGCATTGTTTACCACAACGTGCGTTACGCTACTTAATATGTCCGTGTGGAAACCTCGTCTGGCTACACTCCGAACCGAACACAGAACGTTCAAAACAATCTACAAATACACGTGTACCGTTACACCCCTAATATATATGCATTTTCATGAAAGAAATAAAAAGAAATGATGAAAATGATGATGTAATAGCTAATTGCAGGTTTTTCCTAACAGCTAATCAAAAAATGTTAATGTAAAAAAATGTTAGTAACGATGAGTTAAACGCAGCCAAATCTGCTGCAGTGATTTGTTAGCTTGCTCTGTAAAAAAAAAAAGTGGTCACTCTGACCCTGAGCGTGTTGCCTGATATCAGCGGGCTTACATCGGAAAACGTTGTCGACCTCCACCAGGTTTGATTTAAAACCCTCAGAGAAATGTGCTTGGAATCTACAGATCCAATTCAAGTCCTTAACTCGTTGGACCTTTTTTTTTTCCCACCGCTATCTGAGTGAGGGAAGAAACCGAGGAGTGTACGCGATCACACACACACTCACACTGTGGACGTCTCCCTTGAGGCCAGAGGGAAGCAGCATGCAGCGGGGTTGGCTAGCAACAGGGATGACAGTTAATCAGTGCGACTGCTCTGTAGCTTAACAAACAGCTCTAATTACACGCGGATAAAGTCTTGTTCATCACGCCGCTTATGAGGCACACGCTAGTTGCAGCGACCTCCTTCTGCCTCCAGTCCCCAAAATGTTTCAAGATGGCAACAATCATGCTTCATCCGTGTTTGAACTCTTACATGTGTGAGTCTCAAGGAAAACTAGTCCAGTGTTTTTCAACCTTTTTTTGAGCCAAGGCACATTTTTGTAATAAAGAAAATACGGAGGCACACCACCAGCAAAAAAGGTTAAAAAATGAAACTCCACCAAGTTGTCGTGCCTGTCATGATCAGTGGCCCGGATCATGTTTTGTTATGTTCTGTTAGTTTTGGACTCCATTCTTCCTGTTTTTTGTGCACCCTTGTTTGTTTTAGTTACCATGGTTACTTAATTCCACCTGCCTCTGATTAGTGTTCGCCCGCTCACCTGCTGCCCGAGCACTAATCAGAGGCATTATTTAAGCCTGCCTTTGCCAGGTCAGTCTGCCTGGCGTCGTTGTTGTTGGCTTCATGCCTGGTCCACGTAACATTTGTTTGTTCATGACACAGCCAGGTGTGGCTAGAGTAGCCAGAAATTGTACTCAAGTAAGAGTACTGTTACTTTAGGGATGTATTACTCAAGTAAAAGTAAGGAGTAGCCACCCAAATATTTACTTGAGTAAAAGTAAAAAGTGTGTTGTGAAAAAACTACTCAAGTACTGAGTAACTGATGAGTAACCTGTTCCTTTAATGATGACGGCAACAAATAATGCACAAAAACAAAAATGGAAATGAGCAAATTAAGAGCTAGGAATATCTCTTAAGCAACTAAAACAGTAATATACACTACCGTTCAAAAGTTTGGGGTCACATGGAAATGTCCTTATTTTTGAAGGAAAAGCACTGTACTTTTCAATGAAGATAACTTTAAACTAGTCTTAACTTTACAGAAATACACTCTATACATTGCTAATGTGCTAAATGACTATTCTAGCTGCAAATGTCTGCTTTTTGCTGCAATATCTACATAGGTGTATAGAGGCCCATTTCCAGCAACTATCACTCCAGTGTTCTAATGGTACAATGTGTTTGCTCATTGGCTCAGAAGGCTAATTGATGATTAGAAAACCCTTGTGCAATCATGTTCACACATCTGAAAACACTTTAGCTCGTTACAGAAGCTACAAAACTGACCTTCCTTTGAGCAGATTGACTTTCTGGAGCATCACATTTGTGGGCTCAATTAAACGCTCAAAATGGCCAGAAAAAGATAACTTTCATCTGAAACTCCACAGTCTATTCTTCTTCTTAGAAATGAAGGCTATTCCACTAAATTGTTTGGGTGTACATTAAATAATAATACATTAACATAAAAAAAAAATTAAGGCAAATTGAGCCACAATAACTTACCAGCACCATAGGCTCAGTAGGCAGAGATTACAAAGGAAAATAACAAGTTAGCCTTTACGCAAACCATAATCTGTCTGTCTGTCTGTCTATGAGGCTTAGGGTTGGGAATAGAGTATCGATTGGAACCGGGACTAACTTTCCGATTCTCCCGGAATCGTTTAAAAGTTTAAATTTCGATTCCTAGTTTCGATACCCAGTCCGCCGACCGGAAAAAAAGACCGGAAGAAGAAGCCGCTAAACACCAACGAAGAAGCGCCCACCGCCGGAAGTGTTAGCATAGCCGAGCCTATGTAGCCGAGCGAGTCAGTCAAGCATGGATAGCGGGCGTCGGCGGTCAAAAGTGTGGCTTTATTTTACTAAAAAAAATGAAATATCGGCGAAATGTAACACGTGCGACAGGACTGTTTCGTGCTTAGGAGGGTGCACGTCCAACATGATGAAGCACCTCCGAGTACAAGTAAATGCGTGTCCCGTCTTGGACGCGCTGCGCCGACCGTCCTCCTGTGCCTCTTCCTCTGGCTTCGACGCCCAGCCTGGCACCTCGGTGACTGCATTGCAGTCCGAATCCGGTAAGTAAAACAATATATATGCAATAAATAATGTGTTTTGCGCCAACGTCGAGGCAGCTAACAAATTAGCCCGCATATTTTTTCATAGACAATTTACAAGCTGCTAGCCAGGCTCCGCGATGTGCTCAGCGTACTCCGTTCACCGTAGCGGCAATGGGGAAGATGTCGGTGCCACAGACGGAAGAGTGCCACAGAAAGGTCACTGCACACATAGTCAAAAGACTGCATCCCTTTTCAGAGGTGGAATCTCCAACATTTAAGTTAGTTAAGCAACAACGTTAGAGCTAAGCTAATTGATACTGGGCTAAACAGTAACAACATGTTTGTTTATGTTTGCAGGGATATGGTGAAAACTCTCAACCCAAAATACATACCACCTTCCAGGGACTACCTGTCAAACACATTGATCCCGGCATGGTACAAGAACAATCGGAATCGAGAATCGTCAGGAATCGGAATCGAAACAAAGAATCGGAATCGGAATCGTTTGAATTCAAACGATACCTAACCCTAATGAGGCTGCAGTGAGTTAATAAACAGCTAGGAAGTTTTCCTTGCCATAGTCTATGCTAAGTATTTGCTTTAGCGCCAAGTGCGTTTAGCACGTTGTGCCTTCGCCTTGTTTTCCACGTAAATCCATTCATGGCTGCCCCTTGATCCGAAGAAAATGGATGAAAGGATGTGTTCCTTCTACTCCTTTTCGGACTTGCTGACTCGTGCCAATGTAAACATGGGACGTACTATTGTCAGGCATGATCAAAATAAACATAAAAGAAGAATATCAGCCCCTCCGTGGAAAACGTAATCCAATCAAAGCATCAAAAGCGCTGCGACGGCATCACTAATGCTTTCCCGTCAATTTATGACCTGTAATACGGTCGGACGTACAGTCGTGGTCAAAAGTGTACATACACTTGTAAAGAACATAACGTCATGGCTTCTTATTTTTGTTGTGATGTAGTGATTGGAGCACATACTTGTTGCTCACAAAAAAACATTCATGAAGTTTGGCCTTTCTGTCTTGCCTCTGGTGAGGGCGTTTTTCCCGCTCCCTCTTCTCCCAGCTTGCTCTCTTTGTTTTTGTCTTCTCTGAACTTTTCCCGCCCCTCTGTTGCGAGTTTGTCGTGATTAAATGTAACGTGTTTATACTCGAGTCCGTGAACATTGCTCCAAAGTCAGGATTTGTTTTTGTTGATTTAATGTGCACACAAAAGTAAACATTGCCGCTTGTTTCCCTTTGGGGTGATGGACGGCTGGCAGCGCTTCATAGCAGCAGTCGACCTCCAGGGCCCCAACTCCCCGCCCCTCTGTTGTGAGTTGTCGTGATTAAATGTAACGTGTTAATGTGTGCATTGCATGGAGGTTTTTTCCCACTCCCGACTAGGCCCCCTTAGGAGCCCAGTCTAGATTGTATTTTTTTACTCATCTTTTTTCCCCAGCGTTTTACCTTTTTTCCCATCTTTTACGGGGCGCCTTATGACAACCCATCAGCGTTACTGTTCTGTAACCCTGTACACTGTTTGTTGGTCTAATCTTGAACGGGTTTGTGCTGAAAACAAAGATTTGTTGTACTTGTGCAATGACAATAAAGACCTATCTGATCTGATGAAGTTTGGTTCTTTTATTAGTGTATTATGGGTCTACTGAAAATGTGAGCAAATGTGCTGGGTCAAAAGTATACATACAGCAATGTTAATATTTGCTTACATGTCCCTTGGCAAGTTTACCTGCAATAAGGCGCTTTTGGTAGCCATCCACAAGCTTCTGCTTGAATTTTTGACGTCTGGACAATGCTGAAGTAACAAGTCCACGTCTGAAAACCAACAAATTTAGCTGAACTGCACCAATTTTGTCAAGAGGAGTGGTCAAAAATTCAACCAGAAGCTTGTGGATGGCTACCAAAAGATGTGGTCACATTTTCAGTAGACCCATAATAAATTCATAAAAGAACCAAAGGATATGGAAGGGTACGAACTAAACTACATCAACAGAACCAACAAAAATGGAGGAGGAGTAGCTGTGTACGTGATGAAGAACCTGAACTACAAAGTGGTAAAAAACATGTCATTTGCTATAGATAATATCTTAGAATGTATAACCATTGAAATATGTCAGGAAAAAAGCAAAAACAAAATCATCAGTTGTATATATAGATCACCTAAGTCAAGTATAGAAACATTTGAAGAATGGATCAAGGCAACTTACATGGACAATGGTCAAAGAATAATGTTCTTATGTGGTGACTTTAATATTGACTTATTGAACTTCATTGATACAATGTACAGCATCAGTTTATATCCTGAACTCACAAAGCCAAGCAGAATCACAGCACACTGTGCCACGCTTATTGATCATATTTTTACCAATGATTTTGACAATAACACTACAAGTGGTCTACTTATAAGCGACGTTAGTGATCATCTGCCAGTTTTTACAATATATGATGGAAACTACAAGAAGAACATGGAAGACAAAAGGACATTTCGAAGACTGTGCACAGAGAAGAGGATGACTGCCTTCAAAATTGAGCTACAAAAGCAAGATTGGGACAATGTGTATAATGAAAAAGAGGTTGATGAAGCATATGAACATTTCTTAAACAAGTTCATAATACTTTATGACAAACATTGTCCATGGAGACAACTCAGTAATAATCAGAGAAAGAATAATCAACCATGGATGACAAAAGGATTACAAAATGCTTGTAAGAAGAAGAATACACTATATAGGAAATTTATAGCACAAAGAAGTACAGAGGCAGAAATTAAGTACAAAAAGTATAAAAACAAGTTAACAGAAATACTACGATCATGTAGAAAATAATATTACAGTGAATTATTGGACAGGAACAAAAATAATATGAGAGCAACATGGGGCATCCTCAATAGCATTATAAAAAATGGAACTAAGAGGGACTACCCTCAATACTTCTTAGACAGAAATAAAAAAAATGACAACATAAAGGAAGTAGTTGAAAGCTTTAATAATTATTTTGTAAATATTGGACCAAAATTGGAAGAAAGGATTCCAGACCCAGTTCCAATTGAGGACTATAATGATACCATAGAGCGAAATCCCAACTCCATGTTCCTCAGTAATGTGACACAGGAGGAAATAGTTACAATCGCGAAAAAATGTAAATCTAAGACTTCAACTGATTGTAACGGAATTGATATGGAAACGATAAAAAAGGTTATAGAAGAGATCTCATGACCATTAATGTATATTAGTAACCTATCATTTAAAACAGGTACATTTCCAAACAAAATTAAAATAGCTAAAGTTGCACCAATTTATAAGACTGGAGACAAACATCAATTTACATGCTCAATAACAGATTAGAGAGTTTCATAAATAAAAATAGAATACTCGAAGAGAACCAATATGGATACAGAGCTAATGTCTCAACTTCAATGGCTTTAATTGAAATTACAGAAGAAATTACCAATGCAATAGATAGTAAAAAATGTGCGTCAGCAGTGTTCATGGATCTAACTAAAGCATTTGACACAATTAATCACAATATTTTAATCAAAAAACTAGAAGGATATGGCACCAGAGGGTTAGTCTTAAACTGGATAAGAAGTTATCTAACAAACAGGAAACAATACGTGAAGCTAGGCCAACACACGTCTACAACACTAAATATATCCTGTGGTGTACCTCAGGGATCAATACTAGGACCTCAATTACTCAATCTCTATATAAATGACATTTGTAAAGTTACAAAAGATTTAAAGTTAGTATTATTTGCGGATGATACAACAGCGTTTTGTTCAGGAGAGAACACACAGAAGATAATACAAATAATAACAGAAGAAATGAACAAATTAAAAAGATGGTTTGACAAAAACAGACTAACTTTGAATCTCAGTAAAACTAAAATAAAGCTATTTGGTAATAGTAGAAGAGAAAGTCAAACAAATACAAATAGACGGAACAGAAATTGAAAGAGTAAATGAAACTAAATTTCTAGGTATAATGATTGATGATAAAATGAACTGGAATTGTCATGTAAAAAATATACAACATAAAGTAGCAAGAAACACGTCAATAATCAATAAAGCAAAACATGTTCTAGACCAAAAATCCCTTCATATTCTCTACTGCTCACTAGTGTTACATATCTGAGCTACTGTGTAGAAATATGGGAAATAATTACAAAAGTACACTTCATTCATTAACGGTGTTACAAAAAAGATCAGTTATAATAATACATAATGTTGGATATAGAGAACATACAAAACCTTTATTTATTCAATCAATGATACTGAAATTCCATGACATAGTGAATTTGCAAACAGCTAAAATTATGCACAAAGCAAACTATAACCTGCTAGCCAAGAATATACAACAATTCTTCTCAAAAAAAGAGGACAATTACAATCTTAGAGAAAAACGTAATTTAAAACATTTGTTTGCACGTACAACACTTAAGACCTTCAGTATATCAGTATGTGGAATTAAATGATGGAATAGATGAAGCAAAGCAATCAAACAATGTACTAATATGATACACTTCAAGAAACTCTTCAAACTTAAAGTGTTTACTAAGTACAAAGAAGAAGAACCATGATAAACATTCTCAATTTATTTCATCCATCATTCATTCATTCTTAAAGTAATCTTACTTATCTCATCATATGAAATATGACTTACTTCACCAATTATTATTATTAAATTATTACTATTATTTTTTTTATTGTGATTACTTATGGAGTTTATTGTGAATACATTGTGAACAGGAAGTGAACAAAAAGTTTCAGCAACTGTTATGTAAAGAAAAAGGATTAAATAAGCTCTGCTTCTTCCTACTCCTTTTCCAACATGTTGAAAAGAGAAACTGGAAATTGTGATGTATCATGTTGTATGCTTGCATGTTCCAAATAAACTCAAACTCAAACTTCATGAATGTTTTCTCTGAGCAACAAGTGTCACACCGCGGTGAGGAGAGTCGTGTCTTGGTTTTTCTGTCTTGTGATTTGCACGTATTATTTTGAAAAAGCATCTCCTCTTGTTTCAGATCACGGGCCCTTCCTCTTGTGTCACCAGTCTGACGTCATCCCTGACCCTTGATTGTTTCCACCTGTTTCCCATTACCCTCATGTTCCATAGAAGCCCATCCCTCCCCTTGTTCTGTGCCAGATTGTCTCGATCCTTCGTGCCTGTCTTGCCTCCAAGCTCATGTTCTTGTCTTGCCTGGTCCCACGACCACGTTTGTTTATCCAGCATTTTTCTAGCTGTCATTTTCAGTTGAACTTTTTCCTCCCTCAGAGCGACCTTTGTTATTTAACCTTTTTTCAACCGCAGTGGTGAGTTAGGATTTTTCCTTAACATTTCCTTCCTCAAAGTTTGAGTGAATTTTGTTTATATAATTGTTAGAATAATATTAAGTGTAGTAAGTTTTGATAGTCCTTATTTTCTTCCTCCTGTTGGAGCGCTTTTTGTTAAAGTTTTGTATAGCAGATCCGTTACTAGTTATATTTTTGTCAATTCCTCCGTTGGAGTGATTTTTGGTTCTTTCCCTTTTTGGAAACGTTTTTTTGTAATCATAGTAGTACCTCATAGTGATTGTAAAATTTCTGCTCTGGAGGTTAAGAGTTTTTTCAAAATAAAAGCCTTATTTAGAACCTCCCATCTCTGCATCTGAGTCCCTTCATTCGTCCAAGCCTGACAACAAGTATGTGTTCCAATCACTCTATCACAAAAAATAAGAGTTGTAGAAATGATTGGAAACTCAAGACAGCCATGACATTATTCTTTACACGTGTATGTCACCTTTTGACCACGACTGTATACTCACTTTACAGAGATGTTGTGCATGTTCTTGCGTCATAGGAGGGCGTAGGACAGGAGCTAGAAGCTGCACCAGACTGCGCCTCGGGGCTTCGCAGCGTGGGTCGATCAATACGCTAAAAATACCCCGTTATGTTTACAAGACGCCATTTAGACGTGTTGTGTTGATGCGCCAGCGAGAAGGACCAACATCTGCGCACGTGAGCAGACAAAAATCCTGTTTCTGCAGAGAATTTAAAGGGTTTTTTTTCCTCTCAATTGCTCTGTTTATTGCTATTCTGAATGTTGCTGGGCCGGGTTTGGTATTGCAATATTATGGTATTGTTGTGTATTGTTTTGTTAGATTGATTAATTTTTAAAAAATGAAAATAAATTTTAAAAAATTGTAATTCTTTTCTGCAGAGAATTTACAGGTTGTTTTTTTCCCCCTATGGCTGCAGAAAGTCTGCAACGATCAAAGCGTAGCAGGGCTGGAAAAGGCGGAAGAAATGGGGGGCAGGTAGAGATTTTAAAAGCTCCAATATTGGGACCGTCATATCGGATGAGGATGAGGAGGCAAGGAAGTGCTCCTCTTTGTCATTTAATATGAACTGGCGCTCACGTGATCTACATTCCACACACCCTCCCGTGAAGGCTTTTATTCATCATACAATACCAAGTTATAATAGTCAGGGTTCTTTTTCCCCCACACTGTAAAGAAAAATTCTGTAAAAAAACGGTCATCTACGGCTGCCAAACGAAAACCATAAAATTAAAATTAAACATTGTAAACCAAATAATAATCAAAAACATATTTACAGAAATTCTCATGAAACGTTTTGCGGAAAAATATCGTAATTTTACAGATTTTTACTAAATTATTAAGATCAACCACTTTTAATAAAGTGACGATGCAAACAGTTCTGCAGAAAAATACTTTTATTCTACAGAGTTTTTCCAAATGATTATATTTCCGGAAGAGTTAGTGCTGCAAATGATTCTGGGTATTTGTTCTGTTGTGTTTATGTTGTGTTACGGTGCGGCTGTTCTCACGAAATGTGTTTGTCATTCTTGTTTGGTGTGGGTTCACAGTGTGGCGTATATTTCTAACAGTGTTAAAGTTTTTTACACTGGCACCCTCAGTGTGACCTGTATCGCTGTTGATGAAGTATGCGTTGCATTCGCTGGTGTGTGCGTACAGAAGCCGCACATATCTTGTGACTGGGTCTGAACGATGTTAGAATGGATGAAAATCGGACGTGACGATAGCTCGTAGAGGACGTTAAAGGTTAATTTGTTCAACCTTGGCCCGCGGCTTTGTTCACTTTTACATTTTGGCCCACTCTGTATTTGAGTTTGACACCCTGTGTTAGATTGTTAGTATGGACATAGACTTTTATATAACAAGCTACATATTTAATGAAAGATAATTACTGTAATTTTACATGAATTTGAAAGTAATTTAAGAAAACAGAATATGCTAAAAATTAAAAAATTTAAAATTAAAATTAAAGTAAAACATTGTAAACCAAATAATGATCAAAAACATAATTACAGAAATTTTCATGAAACGTTTTAGGGAAAAATATCGTAATATTACATGAATTTGAAAGTAATTTAAGAAAACAGAAAATGCTATGTATAATTAATTTGGTATTTTTCTGTAAAAAAAAATTGAAATATACATAGTTTGTCATTACTGGCATATTACTTAAAATAACAGGCGGATTGTTTATTTACAGATAATGTCTTCAATTCTACAGTTTTATAAACTATTTTAAAAAAATCTAAAAATTACAGTAGAAATTTAGAGTATATTAACCATAAAAATAGGATTTATTTTTTTTACAGTGCAGGATAGAGGTTAATGGCAAGGACCCTAAAAGGTTGCGCATGTTTGGTCCTGTGTTGTTTGTGGCAGCGTGGCGTAAGCGAGACGGGTGTCAGAACACTGCTTTGCACTCAAGGCGCGACTTGGAGGACTTGAAGTTGCAGACGTCTCCTTTCTTTTGCTCAACAAGCAAACCGGGATGAAAAAATGAAAAGTGAGGGGTCATAATGTGGAATTGTTGTCGACACATCAGGGGCCGTACTTATCAAGCTTCTTAGAGTGCCATTTTACACTTAAGTCCTGAGAATTTGCGAAATTTAGTCCTACTCTCAAACTTAAGAATAAAAGTTTTTTATCAACGTTCTTAAATCTAAGAATCACTCCTACTCTCCACGATATTTAAGTGACCTTCAGAGGTGTCTTAAGTGGTTAGGAGTTGCCAGCAGGGGATGGCACTGAGGCGAGAGAGACGTGCGCCAACGTTCAGGGAACGGAACAATGTTTTGTTTTTTTTGATGACGAGCAGCTGATCAAACGGTATCGTTTAGACAGAGCGGATATTATTTTTGTCACAGATTTAATACTTTTCGATTCCTTGTTGATTTCTGCATGTGTCTGCAGTGGGCTAGTATATATAGAGCCACCCACACCAGTTTCAAATTAGTTGCCTAATTAATGAATTGGAAAGAAAATGTTATGACAGTAGCGTATGTGTGTGGCCGTGAGGTGAGTGACGTCAGTGAGTGTGTGGGCGAGAGAAGAGAGGGAGCGGTAACGTGAGTGCCGGCGGGGACTAGTTTGTTTTGTATTATTTTGTAGTTTATTGTCAAAATATACACTCCCATTGTCCACTTAAATATTTCCAAGATATTTCTTTATTCTTAGACAACGGATTCCCTTCCGTGATTGGTCATTTCTATGGACACAGAAATGACGTCACCTAAAATTGCGTTTACGGCACATAGTAATGTCGTAATTCAGCTCTGAGTGTGACACTTAAGATTCAGTCCTACACTTTGCTGAAAGTGTGAGTAAGACGCTTGATAACTAACTTTTAAGTGCAGCTTTCAGCCAAGAATTTATTTTCTCTTAAGTCAACTCTTAGCAGACTTCTTAGGAGTCATTCTAAGAAGCTTGATAAGTACGGCCCCAGATCGTTACCTCCACCAAGGGACTTTCTGGGACTGATCTACTAAGATCCAAATACCACGCGCTAAACACTGTGTGCCGAGCATAAAATACCATATTTACGGACTATAGAGCGCACCGGCATATAAACCGCACCCACTAAATCTAAGGAAAAAATGTTTTTCCATATTTTAGCCACATTGGACTATAAGCCGCAGATATATACATTTAAAAAAATAGTTATTTACACAGAAGCTTTCTGTAAATATTTATTAACATACACTGTAAAAAAAAAATCATTTTTTTATGGTTAATTTACTCTAAATTTCTACTGTAATTTTTCAATTTTTTTTTATACAGTTTATAAAACTGTAGAATTGAAGACATTATCTGTAAATAAACAATCCGCCCGTTATTTTAAGTAATGTAATGACAAACTATGTATTTTTTTTTTTTTTACAGAAAATACCAAATTAATTATACATAGCATTTTCTGTTTTCTTAAATTACTTTCAAATTCATGTAATATTACGATATTTTTCCGTAAAACGTTTCATGAAAATTTCTGTAATTATGTTTTTGATCATTATTTGGTTTACAATGTTTTACGTTAATTTTATGGTTTTCGTTTGGCAGCCGTAGCTGCCAGTAGATGACCGTTTTTTTAACAGATTTTTTTTTTTACAGTGTACTTTGTTTCCAAACAGTGCCTGTAACACGGCAGTAAAACGGCTGATCGAACAAAACAGAAGTCATCGTCATGGACCCACCAGCTGTGGATGTTAGCTCTCCAATCAGCTAAACAATCACAATAACTCCACGGTGACGTTTTGGTGAATTTACTGAGGAATTTGTGAAACTGAAACACAAAAAGAATGCCATTGTAAGTTAATAATACTAACACAGACACTCGTAAACGTGTTAGCATATTAGCTACTGACGATAGCTTGATTACATGACGATAGCCCGTACAAATATGCATGAAAACACTCCTACAGACATCACACATGGGACGGTTTCGTAGGTATTAATTGTTTTAGTTGTATTGTAAAACTTACAAACGTTGCTTGGAGTGATGTTTTGGTGAATTTGTGAAACTGAAATAATACAAAAAGAATGCCGTTGTAAGTTATTAATACTAACACACTCGTAAACGTGTAAGCATATTAGCTAAAGTTACTGACGATAGCCTGTACAAATATGCATGAAAACACTCCTACAGACATCACACATGACCAATCAGGAATGCAACTGTCTGTGGTTCTTTGTTGACATCTGTCTGTGAGTTCTTATTTATTTTTTACTTTTTGGGGGGGTGAGGGGGAACAGCATTTGATGGATTTCGGCTATTCCTGTCAACTATGTGTAAAAAAAACAATAAACAAACATAAGTTAATAATACTAACACAGACACTCGTAAACGTGTTAGCATATTAGCTACTGACAATAGCTTGATTACATGACGATAGCCCGTACAAATACGCATGAAAACACTCCTACAGACATCACACATGGGACGGTTTCGTAAGTATGAATTGTTTTAGTTGTATTGTAAAAGTTAAACGTCGCTTGGAGTGATGCATAAAGAATCCATATGAGTAGAAACGCTATAGACTCCTCGAAAGACGGCGTCAGCGTATTTACTTGTTTATTATTTTAACTATTTGCATTACGGCCGTCAACAAAAGAAAAATCCATAAATTAGCCGCACTGTTTTATAAGCCGCAGGGTCAAAGTGTAGGAAAAAAGGCCCGGCTTATAGTCCGGAATTCACGGTGGGAGCGTTGCGTGTGATCTACAAACACTGCATGTGCAAATAATAACTGGTGCACACCACTCTATTTAAAATGTCTGTCTGTACTACACAGCTTTCACCATGGAGACACTCATTTACTTCACATTCAGGTTAACATGCCGTGAGCTGTCGTGTTTTGCTCTTTTCAGACAAGTATTACTTTTTATGGGCATTTTAGAGGCAGTCCATCTACAATGGAATTGTTTAGCGCGCTGAAGTTTTGCCCTGTGAGATGCCGGCACTAAGTACGAGCATCTGTTAGAATGTTCCAGACACAAGAATATGCACATCTCCCGGTTTTACCGGGAGACTCCCGGAATTCAGCGCCTCTCTCGATAACCTCCTGGAAGAAATTTTCTCCCGATAAACTCCCGGAATTCAGCCAGAGCTGGAGGCCACGCCCCCTCCAGCTCCATGCGGACCTGAGTGGGGACAGCGGCGACAGTCTGTTTTCACGTCCGCTTTCCCACGATATAAACAGCGTACCTGCCCAATGACGTTATAACTGTAGAATGATGGAGGGCGAGTTCTGGGTTTCTTATGTGGGTTTATTGTTAGGCAGTTTCATTAACGTCCTCCCAGCGCGGTAACAACACACAACAACACACGTCACGTTTTTGTCTACCGTAAAGAGCAATGTTGTGACACTCTTAAACAGGACAACACTGCCATCTACTGGATAGCCTCCGGAACACTGAAATTCAAGTATTTCTTTTATTTATTTATTTATTTAATATATATATATATATATATATATATATATATATGAAATACTCGAGTTGGTGAATTCTAGCTGTAAATATACTCCTCCCCTCTTAACCACGCCCCCAACCACACCCCCCACACCCCGGAATCGGAGGTCTCAAAGTTGGCAAGTATGATATATACATACATATATACATACAAGAATAACATTTTCAATAAGTAAAACTCCTACACTTTTAGCACTTCTGCCCTTATTACAAAACGAGTATTGTGGTTCAAGTTAAACACAGGAAGTGAACAAACTATCAGTAACTGCTGAGACACAAAGAAGAACAAGTAAGATTCAGTAAGCTCTGCTTCACCCAGCTCCTTTTCGGACATGTTGACTTCTACAAGAGTAAACACAGGAAACTAGTGATGTCCGATAATGGCTTTTTGCCGATATCCGATATTCCGATATTGTCCAACTCTTTAATTACCGATACCGATATCAACCGATACCGATATCAACCGATATATACAGTCGTGGAATTAACACATTATTATGCCTAATTTGGACAACCATGTATGGTGAAGATAAGGTCCTTTTTAAAAGAAAAAAAGAAAATAAATAAATTTAAAAAAAATTCTTGAATAAAAAAGAAAGTAAAACAATATAAAAACAGTTACATAGAAACTAGTAATGAATGAAAATGAGTAAAATGAAGTGTTAAAGGTTAGTACTATTAGTGGAGCAGCAGCACGCACAATCATGTGTGCTTACGGACTGTATCCCTTGCAGACTGTATTGATATATATTGATATATAATGTAGGGAGCAGAATATTAATAACAGAAAGAAACAACCCTTTTGTGTGAATGAGTGTAAATGGGGGAGGGAGGTTTTTGGGGTTGGTGCGCTAATTGTAAGTGTATCTTGTGTTTTTTATGTTGATTTAATAAAAAAATAATAATAATAATTTAAAAAACGATACCGATAATTTCCGATATTACATTTTAATGCATTTATCGGCCGATAATATCGGCCTGCCGATATTATCGGACATATCTACAGGAAACCCCTTATTGTAACTTTGTTACGTATACTGGGAAATAAACTAAGTCCTTAACAACCTGCTCAATTGTAAATCTGCAAACATAGGATACATTAAACAGGAGTGTAAATACAGAGTGAATAGACTACCTAGTTTATACGAATAGACACCTGGTTACACTGTGCGTGTATGTAAATAGACCGGCAGATGTCTCCATATTGTGTATACACAAAGATGTTTGTATGGTGCTTGCATGGCACTCGGTCTAGACTGTACGTAATGTGTGCATGTGAATAGAATGTTGTTTACATTGTGTATGGGGGTGATCAAGGGTGATGGGTCAAATGCAGAGGATCATTTCGCCACACCTCGTGTGTGTGTGTGTGTGTGTGTGTGTGTGACAATCATTGCTACTTTAACTTTAACCATGCACATAGTTACTTTACTGTAGTCAGCACATTTGTATTTTGTTGTTTTTATACAATATATCTTATCCAAAAGTGTATTTTTCCCCACCGCGGTGTATGTGGGTGTTGAAATGCTGTTTGTCAATGTATGGCACATATATGCGCACAACACGTACTGCTATTTTTCTTTGGTTTTTCATCGTGTTTTACTTCTGTAGCTGTATGTGGAAATAGCGCCTCTGAAGTGGCAGCTGGTTGCAACAGTGTCTTAATAGCCTTTTAATTTAGTTGATTTAGTTTATTAAGCATCCCCATTAGTGGAGACTATTCTTTCTGGGGTCCAGGCAAAAAAAAACATCACACAATCACAAAACAAAAGATTACAATGCAGTACAACATGATCAATGATAAAATGTTGTCATACAAAAATAGCAACAACAAAAAACAAAAAAAAACACTAACTTGGAGTTTACATAATAATGTTCATACCAAAGATAAAAAGAGCAATATAAAAATAGATATATATTTATGCAAAAATAAAACAAAGAAGCAATGGCCTATAATATACACATTAGTGCAGTGGTTCTCAAATGGGGGTACGCGTACCCCTGGGGGTACTTGAAGGTATGCCGAAGGGTACGTGAGAATTTTTTAAAATATTCTAAAAATAGCAACAATTCAAAAATCCTTTATAAATATAAATAAAAACCTATCTTTTTTTTCCCCCAAATAGTTCAAGAAAAACCACAACAAATGAGCAATATTTTGCACGGTTATACAATTTAATAAATCAGAAACTGATGACATAGTGCTGTACTTTACTTCTTTATCTCTTTCTTTCCAACCAAAAATGCTTTGCTCTGATTAGGGGGTACTTGAATTACAAAAAAATTTCACAGGGGGTACATCACTGGAAAAAAAAGGTTGAGAACTACTGCATTAGTGGACCAAAAACAAACAATAAGTGACGAAAAAGTACCATCCATCTATTTCCTACTGCTTGTCCCATAATCAATAAAATGGTCTATAATCAATCAAATGTTAACCAGCTAACCAAAAAATAATGCTGCTGCTCACTGCTCCCCTCACCTCCCAGCGGGTGATCAAGGGTGATGGGTCAAATGCAGAGAATAATTTCGCCACACCTCGTGTGTGTGTGTTCCTGTGTGTGTGTGTGTGTGTGTGTGTGTGTGTGTGTGTGTGTGTGTGTGTGTGTGTGTGTGTGTGTGTGTGTGTGTGTGTGTGTGTGTGTGTGTGTGTGTGTGTGTGTGTGTGTGTGTGTGTGTGTGTGTGTGTGTGTGTGTGTGACAATCATTGCTACTTTAACTTTAACCATGCACGTACCGTATTTTTCGGACTATAAGTCGCAGTTTTTTTTCATAGTTTGGCCGGGGGTGCGACTTATACTCAGGAGCGACTTATGTGTGAAATTATTAACACATTGTCGTAAAATATGAAATAATATTATTGATGTCATTCACGTAAGAGACTAGACGTATAAGATTTCATGGGATTTAGCGATTAGGAGTGACAGATTGTTTGGTAAACGTATAGCATGTTCTATATGTTATAGTTATTTGAATGACTCTTACCATAATATGTTACGTTAACATACCAGTTGGTTATTTATGCCTCATATAACGTACACTTATTCAGCCTGTTGTTCACTATTCTTTAGACATTTTAAATTGCCTTTCAAATGTCTATTCTTGCTGTTGGCTTTTATCTAATACGTTTCCCCCAAAAATGTGACTTATACTCCAGTGCGACTTATATATGTTTTTTCCCCTTCTTTATTATGCCTTTCCGGCCGGTGCGACTTACACTCCGGAGCGACTTATACTCCGAAAAATACGGTAAGTAGGAAAAAGCGCCGTCTTTTAAATAAAGTGATATTCTGATTAGTCTCATTTAAATATACTTGGATGACTTTCTTCCAAAGTTTTGAAACATTCAGGAAGTCTCCACAGCGTTGTAGACACTGGCTCCTCAACCCCAACAAGGTAAAGTGGGGGTTTCTTTTCTATGCGTAATCCAAAAAAAGTGAAGGGGTTTTGTGATTTCAAACTGCGAGTACACCCAGGGCCGGCCCGTGGCATAGGCCGTATAGGCAAATGCTAAGGGCGCCGTCCATCAGGGCGCGCCACGCCAGTGCCACAAATGGTGGAGGAAAAAAAAAAAGAAAAAAAAAAAGTTGGTACTATTATTTCTAAATACATAAAATAATCCCACGTTAATTAAAATGCAAAGTAAAGCCTATTTAATAGAAATATTATTTGTTACAACATTACGCCCCCCCCCCCCTCCCCCGGCACGGTGTGCCCCCTCCCTTCCCGTATCATGACTCTTTTTGGACGTCACCACATAAAAAAAATCAACACAAGATGTCAAAACGGCCAAAACTGTCAGGTGCCCAGGGAAGAAAAAAGAGAAAAGAAAAGGAGAAACGAGAAAAAGACAGAGGTAGCAGGTAGGTAACGTTAGCCTACATGAAATTATTTGTCTGTTACAGAATGTGATAGTAACCTGTCTTTTTAGCATTAAGCTAATGTTACATGATTCGGCAATTGCTAATCAATAAATAGCTAGTTCTGTTTTAACGTCGGGTTAATATTGTGGAGGGGGCTAAATTGTTATGGAAAATAATAATGTAACGTTAGGTAATTACAGTACTCCCTGGTGTACAGTCATTTGTAAGTCATTCCAGTTAATGCAATATTAAAAAGCACAAATAGAGAACTCTGTAGGATCCCCTTTTTTTGTAATATAGTTGTTAAAGTCATACTGGTTTGATATCTTGTTTTGTGCAGTGCCTTATTTATATTGTATTTTTCATTTATTTTATGCAACTTGTTGACACTTTTTATTTTGTGTTTATGTATGTAAAAATATTGTATTTCATATATTCATTTTTTATTTTTTGTATTCATTTATTTGTCCATATTTTTTTTTATCTTGTTAACTATTCTGATTGTTAATTTGCTTTCTTTAAGTAAAAAAAAAGGTCAAAGACAAAGCTATTCGGTTTCTTGTGAGTATATACACTTCACTGCCGATGTGGGGGGGGGGGCCACCTAAAATCTTGCCTAGGGCGCCAGATTGGTTAGGGCCGGGCCTGAGTACACCACAGGGCTAGTGACAATGTGTGCGTGTGTGTTTAGCCTTTGTTATGCATTCAAAAGTTCATCCATCACCCCCTTGTTATATTCGTGTGATGTAAATTACTGTATAGTGTGTTCTTTTTATGTTTAAAGTAAGGGTGTAACGGTACAAAAAAAAATTTGGTTCGGTACGTACCTCGGTTTAGAGGTCACAATTCGGTCCATTTTCCGTACAGTAAGGAAAAAACAAAATATACATTTTCTGGTTATTTATTTACCAAAATGTGTAAACAATGGCTTTATCCTGTTAACATAACAATAACATACATATACACACAGGGTCAATTGCCAGGGTTAATGCGAAAAACTAAATAAGATGAGGCTCAGAATTGGTTTCTTAACAAAACCTTTCTACATATAAAGTGCAGCATTTCCACATATATATGTTTTTTCCCTTCTTTATTATGCATTTTTGGCCGGTGCGACTTCTTATTATTATTATTATTATTAGGAGTATATATACTCCGAAAAATACGGTAGTTACTTTACTGTAGTCAGACTCAGCACATTTATATTGTTGTTTTTATGCAATATTTCTTATCTAAAAGTGTATTTTTCCCTTTTTTTTTTAAAAAAAAAAAAAAGGTATGTTGTGCGGTTATTGAAAGGCGAGCACTGATTGAATTTATTTCAGCTCATTTTAAATGGGATGTTGCTTTGAGATACGAGTGATTTGAGTTAAGAGCGCCGCCGTGGAACACATTAAGCTCGTAAGTCGAGGTGGTAGTGTATGTCCCAACTATCAGACAAGAGGAGAAAGTATTAAAAAAAATGTTTACATTTTAAAATGTAGTTGATTTAGTTTAAGCATCCCCATTAGTGGAGACTATTCTTCCTGGGGTCCAGGCAAAAAAAACATCACACAATCACAAAACAAAAGATTACAATGCAGTACAACATGATCAATAATAAAATGTTGTAATACAAAAATAGCAACAACAACAACAAAAAAACACTAACTTGAAGTTTACATAATAATGTTCATACCAAAGATAAAAAGAGCAATATAAAAATAGATATAAATTCATGCAAAAATAAAACAAAGAACCAATGGCCTATAATATACACATTAGTGCAGTGTTTTTCAACCTTTTTTGAGCCCAGGCACATTTTTTGCGTTGAAAAAATCCGGAGGCACACCACCAGCAGAAATCATCATTATTTTAGTGGCTTTTTCTCTTTTTTTGGTATTTTCCTGTAGCAGTTTCATGTCTTCCTATTTCCCGCATCTACTTTGTTTTAGCAATCAAGAATATTTCAGTTGTTTTTATCCTTCTTTGTAGAGACATTGTTGATTGTCATGTCATGTTCGGGTGCACATTGTGGACGCCGCCTTTGCTCCACAGTAAGTCTTTGCTGTCGTCCAGCATTCTGTTTTTGTTGACTTTGTAGCCAGTTCAGTTTTAGCTTCGTTCTGCATAGCCTTCCCTAAGCTTCAATGCCTTTTCTTAGGAGCACTCACCTTTTGTTTATTTTTGGTTTAAGCATCAGATACCTTTTTTACCTGCACACTGCCTCCTGCTGTTCCCGACATCTACAAAGCAATTAGCTACCTGCTGCCACCTACTGATATGGAAGAGTATTACACGGTTACTCGGCCGAGCTCTAGACAGCACCGACACTCAACAACGACACAGTTTGCAGACTATAATTACTGCTTTGCAAAAAATATTTTTAAACCAAACCGATGAAAATAGATCATCTCCCATGGCACACCAGATTCTATCTCACGGGCCGCGGCACAGTGGTTGAAAAACACTGCATTAGTGTACCAAAGACAATAAGTGACGAAAAAGTACCATCCGTCCATTTTCTACTGCTTGTCCCATAATCAATAAAATGCTAACCAGCTAACCAAAAAATAATGATTCCCGGGCGCGGCCACCACTGCTGCTCACTGCTCCCCTCACCTCCCAGCGGGTGATCAGTCAAATGCAGAGAAATATTTCGCCACACCTCGTGTGTGTGTGTGTGTGTGTGACGATCATTACTACTTTAACTATGCACGTAATTGTATTGTGTTGTTTTTATGCAATATTGTTTATCTAAAAGTGTATTTTTCCCTTTTTAAAAAAAAAAAAAAAAAGGTATGTTGTGCGGTTATTGAAAGGCGAGCACTGATTGGATTTATGTCAACTCATTTTAAATGGGGTGTTGCTTTGAGATACGAGTGATTTGAGTTAAGAGCGCCGCCGTGGAACACATTAAGCTCGTAAGTCGAGGTAGTAGTGTATGTCCCAACTTTCAGACAAGAGGAGAAAGTATTTTTTTTAAATGAAAAAATGTAAAAATAACCACCCCACGCACCTGCCGTTGAGCAAGGCCAGCAGCTCCCCGGCGTGGTACAGGTCGTTGCGCGTCACCCTGCTGAAGCGGAAGGCGTTGAGGTTGCAGAAGGTGACCGCCGGGAAGACCATGAGTGGGGCGGCCACCTCGTCCAGCTTGGTGATGTGCGGGTACTGGAAGTAGAACTGCACTCGGTCCACGCACACCAGGGCCAGCACGCCCACGGAGCCCAGGAAGAAGAGGCTCCACAGGGTCCGCTTGACGCACATGCGCTCGTAGGTGAACATGTGCGAGATGCCGTGCAGCGTGGAGCGGCTGGCGAACACCTCGATGGGAGCCGGTGTCCGGTAGTCCGGGTCCTCGGAGTCCGCTTTCAGCGCCATGGTGGGCTGCGTGGAAGTGGGGGCGCGAATAGCAGGAACGGAGCGAGGATGAGTGGAGGGGGGGTTCGGGGGGGGGGGGGGGGTAGGTTACGAAGAGTCTGCAAGTTCACGCCCTTGCGTGGATCTCATGGAGGAGCCGCGGTCCTCAAAGCGTAAGTTGCCTCGTCAATGTCGCTGCATTTGAACGCAACACGCTGCATTTGAACGCAACACGCTGCATTTGAACGCAGCACGAAGAGGCGGTGGGGGGGGATTTCGCAGCCTTTTTGGTGGGAATAAAAACAAAATCAAGGCTGCCGGAGAAAGAGCTGCATCATGACGGGCTGTCAGCCGGCCGTCATCTCCTCACCTCCGCGGATAAAAAATAATCCCCGAGGAGGACAAGTGCGCACCTGGGATTTTTTGGGGGGGGGGAAGGCGGACAATCCCAGCTGGAGACAACCGGCGTCCGAGCGGCGAGCATCCGGGGCTGGCCGTGCTGATGCTGACCGATCGATGCGATCGGACGTGGGGGAGGAAGTGGGAGCGCGACAACAGGACGGTGGGGGTTTTCTTACGCCAGGTGACGACGTCAGCTGTCATTCCAGCTGCGCGCGAACACACTTTTCAACCACAGCACGTGAACGCATCAATTGCACACAGCCAGTTAGCGTTTGCACAATCAGGAGCCGAAGATGTTGACTTTCATTTCCACCAGGTGCGGGTGGCCTGTCATGACGTCAGGCCGCCACCTGGGGGGGTCAGAGGTGATTCGGCAGTGTTGCCAACTCAGAAAGTAGCTATTGGCTGGCCTAAAAGTCGCCGGAAGTCATCGCCTCATTTGCATAATTGATGGCAATGGGTGCTGGGGGACAGTGGTTCTCAAACAAAGTACCACCTCGGAAAACATTTGGCTCTCCAAGTACCACCACAATTTTATATAAATATATATCTAGATAGATGTGTGTGTGTGTGTGTGTGTGTGTGTGTGTGTGTGTGTGTGTGTGTGTGTGTGTGTGTGTGTGTGTGTGTGTGTGTGTGTGTGTGTGTGTGTGTGTGCATATATACACATCCATATAGATATATATACTTATACATATATGCATATCCATATATATACATACATATACATAAATATATACATACATACCTGTATACATATATACATACATACATTTACATATATATAGACATACATATATACATATTCATACTGTACATACCTATATACATACATACATGTATACACATATATGTACATATGTATGCATACACACATATATACATATATACATATTAATACATATACATATATATACACATACATATATACATACATATACTGTACGTATATACATACATATATACATACATACATATACATATATACGTACACATATATACATAAATATATACATACATACCTGTATACATATATACATACATACATTTACATATATACAGACATACATATATACGTATACATACTGTACATACCTATATACATACATACATGTATACACATATATGTACATATGTATGCATACACGTATATATACATATATACATATTCATACATATACATATATATACACATATACATATATACATACATATACTGTACGTATATACATACATATATACATACATACATATACATATATACATACACATATATACACATATACAGGTATATACATATACATACATACATATATACACATATATGTACATATGTATGCATACACATATATACACACATATACAAATATACATATACGTACATACATATTCTCGCAAACATATTTTTTTTAGGATTTTTTTTTTAGTTTAGTCTTTATTTGAAGGGACAATGCAGAGAAACATTAAAGGCCTACTGAAATGATTTTTTTATTTATTTAAAAGGGAATAGCAGATCCATTCTATGTGTCATACTTGATCATTTCGCGATATTGCCATATTTTTGCTGGAAGGATTTAGTAGAGAAAATCGACGATAAAGTTCAAACTTTTGCTCGCTGATATAAAAAAAGCCTTGCCTGTAGCGGAAGTAGCGTGACGTCACAGGAGCTAGTATTCCTCACAATTCCCCGTTGTTTACAATGGAGCGAGAGAGATTCGGAGCGAGAAAGTGATGATTACCCCATTAATTTGAGCGAGGATGAAAGATTCGTGGATGAGGAACGTTAGAGTGAAGGACTTGAGAGGCAGTGCAGGACGTATCTTTTTTCGCTCTGACCGTAACTTAGGTACAAGCTGGCTCATTGGATTCCACACTCTCTCCTTTTTTTATTGTGGATCACGGATTTGTATTTTAAACCACCTGGGATACTATATCCTCTTGAAAATGAGAGTCCAGAACGCGAAATGGACATTCAGTGCCTTTTATCTCCACAACAATACATCTGCGAAATGCTTTAGCTACGAGCTAACGTGATAGCATCGTGCTTTAACTGCATATAGAAACAAAATAAATAAACCCCTGACTGGAAGTATAGATAGAAAATCAACAATGCTATTAAACCGTGGACATGTAAATACACGGTTAATGCTTTCCAGGCTGGCGAAGGTTAACAATGCTGTGCTAACGACGCCATTGAAGCTAACTTAGCAACTTAGCAACCGGACCACACAGAGCTATGCTAAAAACATTAGCTCTCCACCTACGCCAGCCAGCCCTCATCTGCTCATCAACACCCGTGCTCACCTGCGTTCCAGCGATCGGCAGAAGGACGAAGGACTTTACCCGATGCGTTTGGCGGCCCGGAGACGTAGGAAGTCAAGGTGAGGTCGGCGGCTAGCGCGGCTAGCGCTCCAACAAAGTCCTCCTGGTTGTGTTGCTGTAGTCCGCTGCTAATACACTGATCCCACCTACAACTGTCTTCTTTGCAGCCTTCATTGTTCATTAAAAAAATTCCAAAAGATGTCCAGAATACTGTGGAATTATGAAATGAAAACAGAGCTTTTTGTATAGGATTCTACGGGGTACCATAACTTCCGTTACTCGGACTTCGTCACGCGCATACGTCATCATACCGCGACGTTTCAGCCGGATATTTCCCGGGAAGTTTTAAATGTCACTTTATAAGTTAACCCGGCCGTATTGGCATGTGTTGCAATGTTAAGATTTCATCATTGATATATAAACTATCAGACTGCGTGGTCGCTAGTAGTGGCTTTCAGTAGGCCTTTAAGCTCAAAGACAGATATGTTCTGCACCAGATTATAGATAAATAGTTCATTTCCATCTGCAGTCTCTGGCTACCTAAATTAAAGCGATATAAAAAAAACATGCAATAAAATTATAACAATAAAATTATACTATAGCATGTAATCAAATTAAGAAAAGACACAAAATGCCCTTTCATTGCTACATACTTATACATTACAACCACACCTCATTTACATCATCACACACACACACACACACACACACACACACACACACAATACATCCTCTTGTTCACATCTGTCATCATTTGTATAAAAAAAAACAACCATGATTTTAACACACATACCTCACACATACACATAAACTCCTCTCATAAGTTAACCAGCTCCCCTGTTGAGCACACACATAGACACGCACACAGCTGCTTGGATTGATGCCAAATAATAGCAGAGTTAAGACCGCCCAATTAGCGTCACATAATAAATGAAATGACTGAATTTTTGTAACAAATTTCTACAATTTGTGTTTTATCCCACTTCATACATATGTATGCATACATATATATATACAGGGTGGTATAAAACACACACATATATATTTATATATATATATATATATATATATATATATATATATATATATATATATATATATATATATATATATATATATAATATGAAATATATAATATATATGAAAAAAAAAAAAATCTCCTGAGGATTGAGGAAAACCCCTCATGAAACAGGCCTGTAGAGATGAAATAGTCTTGTGATTTTTTCCCACACATACATATATATATATATATATATATATATATATATATATATATATATATATATATATATATATATATATATATATATATATATATATATATATATATATATATATATATATATATATATATATATCCTGAGGATTGAGGAAACCCCTCATGAAACAGGCCTGTAGAGATGAAATAGTCTTGTGATTTTTTTCCCACACATACATATTACGCTCTACCATGGTATCGAGCACTATTTTTTGGATAATCTAATTAAGACATATATATATATATATATATATATATATATATATATATATATATATATATATATATATATATATATATATATATATATATATATATATATATATATATATATATATATATATATATGTACAGTGTGTATAGATGGATGGATGGATGGATGGATGGATGGATGGATATATATGTGTGTGTGTTTTATCCCACCCTGTATATACTGTATATGTATGCATATATATGTATGGGGTGGGATAAAACACAAATTGTAGGAATTTGTGTCAGGACTTGGACTATGGGTTGTTTGTTTTCCCGGGATGCAATAAAAGTTGGAGCGGACATGACGTGAAGGTAAGTACATATTTATTTTTACTATAACAAAAAGAACTAAAGGCGCGCACAAGGCGGAGGTACAAACTTGACGATGAAACAAAAACTTACACTTAACGTAGACTAAGGACATGAAACAAAAGAAGTGCCAAACGTGACACGAATAAACAAAAACTTACTTGGAACAAGCATGGAAACGATCATGGAACAATGGCATGGAATCAACGCATGAGTGACAAGGGTAGCAGCAGATAATGTCGCCAGGCCGACCAACAGAAAAAGACGGGCTTAAATAACTGTGACATGATTGGTGACAGGTGTGTGAGTCCAAACGTGGAACAGGTGAAACTAATGGGTAACCATGGAAACTATATATATATATATATATATATATATATATATGTATGTGTGGGAAAAAATCACAAGACTATTTCATCTCTACAGGCCTGTTTCATGAGGGTTTCCTCAATCATCAGGAGATTTTAATGGAAGCATTCACATACCATGGTTTATATAGGGCACAGAGCGGGTGGGTACAGGCAGGCGTGGGGGCGTGGTGATTGGCTCATGTGTTACCTAGGATGACAAGTCTGGACTGTATATAATAAACAGTTTCTCTTTTAAGCATAGGTTGCATCTTTTATTACCACTGTTGTAAGGTGTGCTGGATGCAAGAATTTTTGTTGGTACAAATTTGTTACAAAAATTTAAAAGAGAAACTGTTTATTATATACAGTCCAGACTTGTCATCCCTCAACAAGCGCAGCGAAATTGTATCAGCATGCCGTCACAGAAGGAAACACCTCTTAGGTAACACATGAGTCAATCACCACGCCCCCACGCCTGCCTGTACCCACCCGCTCTGTGCCCTATATAAACCATGGTATGTGAATGCTTCCATTAAAATCTCCTGATGATTGAGGAAACCCTCATGAAACAGGCCTGTAGAGATGAAATAGTCTTGTGATTTTTTTCCCACACATACATATTACGCTCTATCACGGTATCGAGCACTATTTTTTGGGATAACCTAATTAAGACATATATATATATATATATATATATATATATATATATATATATATATATATATATATATATATATATATATATATATATATATATATATATATATATATATATATATATATATATATATATATATATATATGTGTATATATATACATATATACATACATATACATATACATATATAGATATATAAATATATATATGTATATATATATACATACATATAAATAAATAAATACATACATACATATACACATACATATATACATACATACATACATACATATATACATACATATATAAATATATATGAAGTGAAGTGAAGTGAATTACATTTATATAGCGCTTTTTCTCAAGTGACTCAAAGCGCTTTACATTGTGAAACCCAAGATCTAAGTTACATTTAAACCAGTGTGGGTGGCACTGGGAGCAGGTGGGTAAAGTGTCTTGCCCAAGGACACAACGGCAGTGACTAGGATGGCGGAAGCGGGGATCGAACCTGCAACCCTCAAGTTGCTGGCATGGCCGCTCTACCAACCGAGCTATACCGTCCCGTATATACATATATACCCTGAGAATACAATAACCTGGATGAATGAGAACATCTGTAATTATCTAAAATAATACATCACCACTGGAAGTCAGGGGATTTCCTCTCTTCTCTGTATAGCTCTTATAATTGCGGCACACTCGGAGGTTCGTCTCTTTATTGCCTCATTAGCTTTTGTCGAGCTGAAAAATCCAACTTCTTTGTAACCGGAGTCCAAGAGTGTAGCAAGCGACGTCATGCTCATTGTCTGCAACATGCGGAGCTTCTCCCGAAGTTGTCTGATGAGGTGGTCGCCCGTTTTACCGCATTTTCATCATGAGCATGACTTTCGCGTCATGCGTTGCTTTTTGGTGCTTTTTTATTTTGGACTTTTTGGACCTGCCTTTTGGCCATGGCCATGTTCACACCGGAGACCACCTGCTGGCCGTCTGACACACTGGAGAGACCGGAGACGATGAGTTGACGGGGTTGAGCGTCGGGATGGACGAGCATCACGGAGACCGGCCGGAATGAGCGTGCATCGGACACTTCGGTCTCCCTGGACAGAGTCTCAATCACCCTTGCAGACTGGACATTGGCCGAGAGCTAGTGGGCAACTTACGACTCTCTTAGTTGCTTTGTTGGGTCTGTTCCTTTCTGTATGTGGGTGTTGAAATGCTGTTGTTTGTCAATGTATGGCACATATATGCGCACAACACGTGCTGCTATTTTTCTTTAGATTTTCATCGTGTTTTACTTCTGTAGCTGTATGTGGAAATAGCGCCTCTGAAGTGGCAGCTGGTGGCAACAGTGTCTTAATAGCCTTTTAATTTAGTTGATTTAGTTCAAGCATCCCCATTAGTGGAGACTATTCTTCCTGGGGTCCAGGCAAAAAAACATCACACAATCACAAAACAAAAGATTACAATGCAGTACAACATCATCAATAATAAAATGTTGTAATACAAAAATAGCAACAACAAAAAACAAAAAAAACACTAACTTGGAGTTTACATAATAATGTTCATACCAAAGATAAAAAGAGCAATATAAAAATAGATATATATTTATGCAAAAATAAAACAAAGAACCAATGGCCTATAATATACACATTAGTGTACCAAAGACAAACAATAAGTGACGAGAAAGTACCATCCATCCATTTTCTACTGCTTGTCCCATAATCAATAAAATAGTCAATAATCAATAAAATGTTAACCAGCTAACCAAAAAATTATGTTTTCCTCTTGTTTTCATACCAAAACGGAAGGACTCTCTCATCGTTGTTGTGTTTTTCTTTGTTTCTTGCATTGAACACGGAGACCACGGCATCATAAAGCGGCATTGGAAGTCCTCTGGCATCGGGAAGGGGAGGAAGGAAGGGCTTTATTGCCATTGCACGAGTACAACGGGATTTCATTTTCAGCTCAAGAGCAGACTGTCGGGATTGCCGGAACGCAGCCTTAGCAGCGTGACCCCGAGATGCAGCAGACGGGAAAGATTGGAGATGGCGAGTAAAATGATTTAATGATCAAAATAAAACACACTCACGGGGGGGGGTGGGAAAGAAACATGACTAGGAGTAGTAAAAAAAGGTAACAAAAGAAGGCAAGTGACGAGCTAACTGCTTGTTATGCTACACCAGAGCTAGGTTGGCTAAGTTATCGTGCATAATCTCTGTGTTGGTGTGTGTCAGGTTCAAACACTGGTGACATATATTAAACAAGACAAGAAGCAAGTTATTAAACAGAGACAGAATTCAATTTAGCTCAATTGAGGAGAAATGCGTAGACACTGTAGCCTCGCACAGTGTCGTCCCACACTCTGATAAAAGATTGTACGCCTCCTCTTTTATTTGGACTTTCCTTGATTACATGGCAACAGCTGTTTCTAAGGGAGGGGGGTCGTAAACAGCCATCGCCTTTGGTTACAAAACAGTTCAAAGAAAAGGTGCCTGGAGATCTCGGGTCAAGACAAAATCTTCCTGTGGATTACAATACATCAAAGAAACCGACACCTTCATGTTGCTTCCCATCCTACACAGTGGAGTTTTACAAGCCTTCTGCTTGGTAAGATCAAAGACAGCTTTTTGTCCCCTCGCCGGGAACTCATGGAGTTACAATTATACAATTATTCTGACAGTGTGTTGTTCATATTTCCTAACATCGTGTTTGCATATGGAGTGCCGAATGTAAAAGTTCAGTCACACTTTTCCAGCAAGTATGTTTCTCAGATTTAACTCACTTTTCTCAGATTGAGCTAACATTCGTCACATTTAAGAGCGGCCCATTCTTTCACAAATGTTTGTAGTAACAGTCTCCATGCCTGAGTGCTTGATTTGATACACCGGGCCAAGTGATTAGGACACCTGATTGTCATCATTTGGATGGGTGGCCAATATAGTGTATCTTCAGTTTCCACCTAATAAGGTTTAAAAAAAAATAGGTGCAGTTCCACATCCCCATAATAATCTGAGTTGTGTACATTTCTCTTTTAGATAAGTAGGCTAATAAATCCCTGCACAAAGAACACAAAACAAACGTAATGTTATCATAAATAGGAAGAAATGAACATACCTTAGCAGTGGTGTTATTCCTGAAGTAGATGCCAGAGAGCGGAGGGTGTGGTCCAGCGCCTTCATCACCGTCAGATTCAAATATGATGCTGCATCTTTAGCTGTCTGACACAGCCTGCCATGTTGGGAGCACCATCAGTGACCGTGCATGTCGTTTTATTTCTAAAGCCCCAATCCTCCATTCGAGAGGCCTTCACACAAGCTATGGTTCCCCCTGTGTGCGACTGGAGGAACGCCTGCACTTCCGACAGGACTGAATTAAGCCTGCAGTTGTCACTCACAAAATGGGATGTTAATTATCACCAGGTAGGCGTCCATGTTTATGGATGTCCACCTTATTGCCTTCTCCTGAGCTGCTTCGTATATAGCCTCCACCATTGCCTTTACAGCCAAAATCAATATATATATATATATATATATATATATATATATATATATATATATATATATATATATATATATATATATATATTGATTTTGGCCATGTATATATATATACACTTAGGGGCGGTGTGGCGAAGTTGGTAGAGTATATATATATATATATATATATATATATATATATATATATATATATATATATATATATATATATATATATATATATATATATATATATATATGTATATATATATATATATATATATACATATATATATATATATATATATATATATATATATATATGCACACACACACACACACATAAATATATACGTGTATATATATATATATATATACACACACACATATAAATATGTATGTGTATATATATACACAGTATATATATATATACATATATATATATATATGCACACACACACATAAATATATACGTGTATATATATATATATATATATATATATATATATATATATATATATATATATATATATATGCACACACACACACATAAATATATACGTATATATATATATATATATATATATATATATATATATATATATATACAGTATATACACATTATATATACACACATTTTATATATATATATACACATATATATATATACACACACATCTATATACACACATATATATAACATATATACACATATACAGTATATACATACATACACATATATACATATACAGTATATACATATATACACACATATATATGTATATACACTCACGTTCAAAAGTTTGGGGTCACATGTAAATGTCGTTATTTTTTAAGGAAAAGCACTGTACTTTTTAATGAAGATAACTTTAAACTAGTCTTAACTTTACAGAAATACACTCTATACATTGCTAATGTGGTAAATGACTATTCTAGCTGCAAATGTCTGCTTTTTGGTGCAATATCTACATAGGTGTATAGAGGCCCATTTCCAGAAACTATCACTCCAGTGTTCTAATGGTACAATGTGTTTGCTCATTGGCTCAGAAGGCTAATTGATGATTAGAAAACCCTTGTGCAATCATGTTCACACATCTGAAAACACTTTAGCTCGTTACAGAAGCTACAAAACTGACCTTCCTTTGAGCAGATTGAGTTTCTGGAGCATCACATTTGTGGGCTCAATTAAACGCTCAAAATGGCCAGAAAAAGAGAACTTTCATCTGAAACTCCACAGTCTATTCTTGTTCTTAGAAATGAAGGCTATTCCACTAAATTGTTTGGGTGACCCCAAACTTTTGAACGCTAGTGTATATATATATTTACAGTGTATACATACATACATACATATATCTATATATTGCTCAAATGTGAGACATTTAATAAAAACAATTATTTTCTGCCTACTTTATAATGCCTTCCTTGTAGGGAGATCATAATTGGGATCCAGTATTGACACAAATGTCTTCAATCCCAAATCATCCACAATACTGAAGGTCGTTTTCACTTTCACTTTCACTATAATGGATATGTGGGCTTCATCTATCTCTTGGTTTCTGGTGAACGGTTAAAAGATATTGAATAGTGTCTGTTGCCTATATTTACACAACAAACAAAAGTCTACATGGACAAATAGTGATATTTGTAATATGGTAATTACTTACCCTGGGTAGGTGACGGTTTAGTTGGCTCTTTGTTTTAATGCAAGCTACGTGATGTGTTATTGTTGTTGTCAAGCGGCGCGTCGTGGAGACGACGAAGGTTGCAGTGATTTTAAATGCAGCGTGCAGTGAAAAGGGTATTTATTGATTAAACAAACAAAAAGCCAGAGCAACATGGAAGTGCTCCGACTGGATAGACTATGAAGGAAACAAAACAAAATGCTGGAACACAGCAAAAACACTTACAAGAAAATGTGGAGCAGACGGCGTCCACAAAGTACGTGCGTACTTGAGTTCAGCAACCCATGGTGTCGCTAGCTCAACTTAAATAGTGCAAATTACAAACAGAAAACAGGTGAGGGGGAAAAGTGCTCGAAGGCAGGTGTAAAGCTGCTGCAGCAAAGGGAAAAACAGGAAGTGAAAAACTACAAAATAAGAGCGCAAGACAGTAACTAAAACTACACCCAGAAAATCACCAAGAAACTTAAAAATAAGGCACGGCGTGGTGTGACAAGCCGTGACAATTGTATCCCGACTCCTTGGAACACAATAAACACTTCACCTTTGAATAAAAGAAGACACAGTGAGAACCGTCACATGTGATGGGTCAGCAATACTGTTAAACATATCTGACCTTATTTGGAGGTATCAAATCAAAAAGGTTTCCACACAGGGGAAAGTGTCCTCTTCCTAGCTGGTTCCAACTCCTCCTTCTCCTACAACTGTCTCTCTCCAAGAAAATATTTCCAAACTATCTCATATTATCTCAAACTATCTCCAAACTATCTCAAACTATCCCCAAACTATCTTCAAGCTATCTCCAAACTATCTCAAACTATCTCCACCCTATCTCCAAACTATCGCCAAACTACCTCTACATATCTGCAAACTATCTCCATAATATCTAAAAACTATCTCAAACTATTTCCAAATTATCTCAAACTACCTTAAACTATCTCCAAACTATGTTGAACTATCTCCAAACTAGCTCAAACTAACACCAAGCTATCTCAAACGATCTCCAAACTAACTCAAACTATCTTTAACCTATTTCAAACTATCCCCAAACTATGTCAAACTATCCCAAACTATCTCCGAACTATCTCAAACTATCTTAAACTGTCTTAAACTATCTTAAACTGTCTTCAACTATCTCCAAACTATCTCAAACTATCCCCAATCCCAATCTATCTCCAAACTATCTCAAACTATCTCCAAACTATCTTAAACTATCTCCGAACTATCTCAGAACAATCTCCAACTATCTCCAAACTATCTTAAACTGTCTTAAACTATCTCCAAACTATCTCAAACTATCTCAAACTATCTCAAACCATCCCCAATCCCAATCTATCTCCAAACTATCTCAAACTATCTCCAAAAAATCTCCAAAAAATCTCCAAACTATCTTAAACTATCTCCAAACTATCTCCAATCTATCTCCAAACTATCTCAAACGATCTCCAAACTAGCTCAAACTAACTCCAAACTATCTCAAACTATCCCCAAACTATATCAAACTATCCCAAACTATCTCCAAACTATCTCAAACTATCCCCAATCCCAATCTATCTCCAAACTATCTCAAACTATCTCCAAACAATCTCCAAACTATCTTAAACTATCTCAGAACTATCTCCGAACGATCTCAAACTATCTCCAAACTATCTTAAACTGTCTTAAACGATCTTAAACTGTCTTAAACTATCTCCAAACTATCTCAAACTATCCCCAATCCCAATCTATCTCCAAACTATCTCAAATTATCTCCAAACAATCTCCAAACTATCTTAAACTATCTCCAAACTATCTCAAACTATCTCCAATCTATCTCCAAACTATCTCAAACGATCTCCAAACTAGCTCAAACTAACTCCAAACTATTTCAAACTATCTCCAAACAATCTCCAAACTATCTTAAACTATCTCCGAACTATCTCCGAACTATCTCCGTACTAACTCCAAACGATCTCAAACTATCTCCAAACTATCTTAAACTATCTCCCAACTATCTCCGAACTATCTCCGAACTAACTCCGAACGATCTCAAACTATCTCCAAACTATCTTAAACTATCTCCCAACTATCTCCGAACTAACTCCGAACGATCTCAAACTATCTCCAAACTATCTTAAACTGTCTTAAACTATCTCCAAACTATCTCAAACTATCTCCAAACAATCTCCAAACTATCTTAAACTATCTTAAACTATCTCCAAACTATCTCCAATCTATCTCCAAACTATCTCAAACGATCTCCAAAGTAACTCAAACTAACTCCAAACTATCTCAAACTATCCCCAAACTTAATCAAACTATCCCAAACTATCTTAAACTATCCCTAAACTATGTCCCTGGCAATAGAGGCTGACCCGCAGTCTCGGAGAGAGCCACATGCCTGAACAATGTCGAGGGGACCCTTCAATCCACAATTCGTCGCTCACAATTCTCTCCCAAAAATCCTTTCCCAGCAGGCACAAGACATTGATACAACATTGATTATACATACATGTCCTTTAAATTTGACTTTGAAACAACGTTGCAAAATAGATCCAACGTTGATGTCTGACGTTGGATCGACACTGGATCCACGTTGTTTGTTTGGAAATGATCAAATGTCAATGGTCAAATCAACGTCACAACCTGACATTGAATAAACGTTGTCAAAAAGCATGTTGTTTCAACGTTGTATTTGTGTGGTAGAATATTGGTTGGGAAATGATCAAATGTCAATGGTCAAATCAACATCAGAACCCAACATTGATTAAATGTCGTCAAAAAGCATGTTGTTTCAACGTTGTATTTGTGTTGTAGAATATTGGTTCGGAAATGTCAGAACCCAACATTGAAAAAACGTTGTCAAAAAGCATGTTGTTTCAACGTTGTATTTGTGTTGTAGATTATTGGTTGGGAAATGACCAAAATTCAACGGTCAAATCAACGTCAGAACCCAACATTGATTAAAAGCCATCAAAAAGCATGTTGTTTCAACGTATTTGTTTTTGTAGAATATTGGTTGGGAAATGACCAAATTTCAATGGTCATATCAATGTCAGAACCCAACATTGAAAAAACCCTGTCAAAAAGCATGTTGTTTCAACGTTGTATTTGTGTTGTAGAATATTGGTTGGGAAATGACCAAAAATCAAAGGTCAAATCAACGTCAGAACCCGACATTGATTAAATGTCGTCAAAAAGCATGTTGTTTCAACGTTGTATTTGTGTTGTAGAACAGTGGTCCCCAACCTTTTTGTAGCTGCGCACCGGTCAACGCTTGAAAATTTGTCCCACGGACCGGTGGGGGGGGGGGGGGGGGGGGTGTATTTAAAAAAATAAAAAATAAAAAAATAAATTTTTTTATTTTTTTTTTTACATAAATAAATACAATCATGTGTGCTTACAGACTGTATCCCTGCAGACTGTATTGATCTATATTGATATATAATGTATATATTGTGTTTTTTATGTTGATTTCATTTTAAAAAATAAAAAATAAATTTATTATTTTTTTTTTTTTTTTTAATTTCTTGTGCGGCCGGTACCAATCGGCCCGGTGGTTTGGGACCACTGTTGTAGAATATTGGTTGGGAAATGACCAAAAATCAATGGTCAAATTAACGTCAGAACGCGACGTTGATTAAACGCTGTCAAAAAGCATGTTGTTTCAACGTTGTATTTGTGTTGTAGAATATTGGTTGGGAAACGACCAAAATTTAATGGTCAAATCAACGTCAGAACCCAACATTGATTAAAAGTTGTCAAAAAGCATGTTGTTTCAACGTTGTATTTGTGTTGTAGAATATTGGTTGGGAAATGACCAAAATTCAACGGTCAAATCAACGTCAGAACCCAACATTGATTAAACGTTGTCAAAAAGCATGTTGTTTCAACGTTAGGTTTGAGTTGCTCAACGTCAGGACCTAATTCAACAAGTTCCCAACGTTGTTTCAATGTGCCTGCTGGGTTCTTCATGGCACATTTTAAAAAGCACTGCCTTACTTTTGAACACTTTCTATAAGACATACTTGCTTTGTTGGCATGGGAAAAGGCAACATTACCTAGGGCAGTGGTTCCTAACCTTTTTGTAGCTGCGGACCGGTCAACGCTTGAAAATTTGTCCCACGGACCAGGGGGGGATTATTATTTATTTTTTTTTTTTTCATAAAGAAATATAATCATGTGTGCTTACGGACTGTATTCCTGCAGACTGTATTGCTCTATATTGCTCTATATTGATATATAATGTATATACTGTGTTTTTTATGTTGATTTAATAAAAATTTAAAAAACTTTTTTTTTTTTTTTCTTGTGCGGCCCGGTACCAATCAGTCCCCAGCCCGGTACCGGTCCGCGGCCCGGTGGTGGTGGACCACTGACCTAGGGCACAGGTGTCAAACTCAAGGCCGGAGGGCCGCATCAATTTATAAGGCCAGTGAAAGCCTGGAAATAATAGTCAATACAGTACTTTTTTTTTTTCCTAAACTAAATATATTAGTTCTTTCCATTTTGACAGAAAAAACTAAAGGCTGTCAAAATTAACATGAAAATGAACAAAAAAATACTGCATTCATCATGATCATACGCAGACTTATTACGCTGTAATTGTATTTGTGTCAGAATATTGGGGTCTTTTCTTAAATTGATTTCAGTTATTCAACCTGAAGTTAATCATGACTAATCTGATTAGAAAATCTAGTCATTTGACAGCAGCAAAAAAATAAAAATACTGCATGCAATTGCATATCTTTGAAATTGTATTATTATGTAATAATGCAGCAAATACTATATTATCATATTTTTTGGTTAAAATAAAAATAGACATTTGAATTTTAAAAAAAATAAATAAATAAAATAATTCTAAATTGCAAGAATTATAAATGTAATTTAATTGGTTCAAGGAGTTGGACTTTCACCAACTTTAAAACCTTTCCAAGTCATTTTTAGTGCCGGTGATTTGAAAAGAAACCAGCAATTGTTGTTAAGTGTGATCTGTCATTGCCACAAAGGCAAGCGACACGTTCACCTGTGGAATTGTTGATAACGCGTCCCTAAATGCCGTTTGCCAAAGCGTTGACAACAATGAGGCCGTCATCTGCCAAGGCAGCATCTCATATTGATTAGCAGCGCCAAGAAGATGAGCAATTCTCTGTTGCCACGGTGATGGCAATTCTGGGTAAGTGCGACGCGACTGTGACACGCGTTAGATGTTAAATGCCGATCATATTACATTTCACACGTAAATAGAAAGTATTTGGTCTTTTTTTCAGAATGGAGAAGCCCGGAAGAATAGAAAGTGCATTTTTTTTAAATCACTTTGCCCTTTGCTTCAGCTTGGCTTTAATTGCTTATCATTACATTTTTACACAAGCAAGCCCCTATTTGACAAATGGCTCCCTTGAAAGCCCAGAGAGCTTGAAAGGAAAACTAATTTATTGGTAGCACTTGTGCTGTAAGGAAATGTACTTAATTCATTAAAAAGTAAGGGCCGGGGTAAAAATAGAACCTCGTTTTCAAGCAAGCTCAGTCTTTATACCGTAGCACAGAGTGTCTCTCTTTGGTATGGTCTCCCGTTTAAGTTGTATTTCTGTTTAAGTTGTATTTCTGTTCTGTTTTAGGGGCTTGCAGGTAAAATAATTGAGTAACATTATAGAACCATAAAGCAAGTGGTAGAAAATGGATGGACGGATGGATGGAAGGCTAACAAGTTGGGTTCGAGTCAGCTGTATTTTCAAAAAGTACAGTATTGAGCCAAATATATATATATATATACACACATATATACACACTTATGTGTATATATTTGTATGTGTATATATATATATATATATATATATATATATATATATATATATATATATATATATATATATATATATATATATATATATATATATATATATATATGTATATATATATATATATATATATATATATATATATATATATATATATATATATATATATATAAAGGATAGAAATGTAGTTTGTCTCTTTTATCCGATTATTAATCGATTAATCGAAGTAATAATCGACAGATTAATCGATTATCAAATTAATCGTTGGTTGCAGCCCTAATATATATATATATATATATATATATATATATATATATATATATATATATATATATATATATATATATATATATATATATATATATATATATATATATATATATATGTATATATATATATATATATATATATGTATATATATATATATATATATATATATATATATATATATATATATATATATATATATATATATATATATATATATATATATATATATATATACATATATACATATATACAGTGCCCTCCAAAAGTATTGGAACAGTGAGGCCAATTCCTTTATTTTTGTTGTAGACTAAAAATATTTGGGTTTAACATCAAAAGATGAATATGAGACAAGAGATCAACATTTCAGCTTTTATTTCCAGGTATTTGCATCTGGATCTGATACACAACTTAGAAGATAGCATTAATTGTAATGGAACACAACATTTTTAGGTGAGCAAAAGTATTGGAACATATAAACTTAAAATAGATTAAAGTGAATAAGACTTAATATTTAGTTGCAAATCCTTTGCTTTCAATAAGTGCATCAAGCCTGTGAGCCATTGACATCACCAAACTGTTGCATTCTTCTTTTGTGATGCTTTTCCAGGCTTTCACCTCAGCCTCTTTCAGTTGTTTTTTGTTTTGGGGGGTTACTACCTTCAGTCTCCTCTTCAGCAGGTAAAATACATGCTCTATTGGGTTTAAGTCTGGAGACTGACTTGGCCAGTCTAAAACCTTCCACTTCTTGCCCACGATGAACTCCTTTGTTGTTTTGGCAGTGTGTTTTGGGTCGTTATCTTGCTGCATGACAAAGGATCTCCCAATCAGTTTGGTTGCATCTTTCTTTAAATTAGCAGACCAAATGTTTCTGTAGACTTCTGAGTTCATTTTGCTGCTGCCATCATGTGTTACATCATCAATGAAGATGACGTCCCAGAAGAAGCCATGCAAGCCCAAGCCATGACATTATGTTTCACAGATGAGCTTGTATGTTTGGGATCATGAGCAGATCCTTTCTTTCTCTAAACTTTCGTCTTTCCATCACTTTGGAAGAAGTCAATCTTTGTCTCATCAGTCCATAAAACTTTTTCCCAGAATTTTTGAGGCTCATCTCTGTACCTTTTGGCAAATTCCAGCCTGGCCTTCCTATTGTTCTTGCTAATGAGTGGTTTGCATCTTCTGGTGTAGCCTCTGTACTTCTGTTCATGAAGTCTTCTGCCAACAGTAGATTGGGATACCTTCACTCCTGCCCTCCAGAGGTTGTTGCTGATGTCACTAACGGTTGTTTTAGGGTCTTTCTTTATAGCTCTCACAATGTCTCTGTCATCAACTGCTGATGTTTTCCTTGGTCTACCTGTTCGACGTCTGTTGCTTAGTACACCAGTGGTTTCTTTCTTCTTCAGGACATTCCAAATGGTTGTACTGGCTATGGCCAATGTTTGTGCAATGGCTCTGATTGATTGTTCATCTTCTCTCAGATTCACAATTGCTTCTTTTTCACCCATAGACAGCTCTCTGGTTTTCATGTTGGTTCTACCTCTAAATGCAGTCTGCATAGGCAAAACCTATCCTACCCAATCTGAAACTGAGCTCAGACATTCAGTGCTATTTATTGTTTGAATAATCAATGTAATTGGGAGACATCTGGGCAACAAAACACACCTGTCAGTCACATGTTCCAATACTTTTGCTCTGATGAAAAATGGGTAGTTTCAAACAAAATGTGCTATCTTCTAAGTTGTGTATCAGATCCAGATGTAAATACCTGGAAATAAAAGCTGAAATGTTGATCTCTTGTCCCATTTTCATCTTTTGATGTCAAACCCAAATGTTTTCAGTCTACAACAAAAATAAACAAATTGGACTCACTGTTCCAATACTTTTGGAGGGCACTGTATATATATATATACATATATATATATATATATATACATATACATATATATATACATATACATATATATATATATATATATATATATATATATATATATATATATATATATATATGTATATATATATATATATATATATATATATATATATATATATATATATATATATATATATATATATATATATTAGGGCTGCAACTAACGATTAATTTGATAATCGATTAATCTGTCGATGATTACTTCGATTAATCGATTAATAATCGGATAAAAGAGACAAACTACATTTCTATCCTTTCCAGTATTTTATTGAAAAAAAACAGCATACTGGCACCATACTTATTTTGATTATTGTTTCTCAGCTGTTTGTACATGTTGCAGTTTATAAATAAAGGTTTATTTTAAAAATAAAAAAATAAAATTTTTTTTTTTTTTTTTTTTTTTTTTTAAAAAGCCCCTGCGCATGCGCATAGCATAGATCCAACGAATCGATGACTAAATTAATCAGCAACTATTTTATTATCGATTTTAATCGATTTAATCGATTAGTTGTTATATATTATATATATATATATATATATATATATATATATATATATATAAATATATACACACACACACACACATATACGCACTAATGTTTACATATGTATATATACACATATATTTGTGTGTATGTATGTATTTATATACATATATGTGTGTATACATGTATTACATGTGTATATGTTTATACAAATACATATATATGTATACATACAAATATATACATGTGTATGTATGTATGTATATATATACACATATATACATACATATATGTATATATACACATATATACATGTGTGTATATGTATGTATATATATATATATACACACATATATACACATAAATACATATATATATATATACACACACATATATACACACTAATGTGTATGTATTTGTGTGTGTGTATATATATACACACACATTTTTACACACTTATGTGTACATATGTATGTATATATATATATATACATATATATTTGTGTGTATATATGTATTTATATACATATATGTGTATATACATGTATTATGGGCTCTGTACCGAGGATGTCGTTGTGGCTTGTACAGCCCTTTGAGACACTTGTGATTTAGGGCTATATAAATAAACATTGATTGATTGATTGATTGATTGATACGTGTATGTGTCTGGAGACACTTTTTATCGGAGACTTTTACGTCATTAAGACACACCCCTTCTCAAACCAATCACACACCGGTTTCACAATAATAGCGCTACACGTCACATCCGGTCTAACTACACTAACAATATGAAAAATGTCTTACATTATGGTCACGCTTTGTCACAGATGTTAAGTGATGTGATGTTCTGTAATGTAATCTGTGATATTTTTACCTAAATAAATGCTAGTACATCAGTGGGTGGAGGTGGGGGGAATTTTTGTGGCAGGCTGACATAAAATGACATATATTCTTTTATGACATGTTCTGGTTGATAGTGTGTGTTTACAGAATGTTTAGCAGGCTGAATATTACATTTGTTAACAAGTAGAGAAGGTAAAACATTGTCAACATGTGCAACATGTAATGTACAGAATGTCAGAAGCATTTATTCAGGTAGTAATATCACAGATTACATTACCAAACATCTTTGACAATCAAAGCATGATCGTAAAACTCCACATGTTGTTTTACTCATGCATGAAACTGGTATCTAAACACGGAAGTGTAGCCCCTTGTCTGAGTGCAAGTGCTCCTACAGCAAGACACTGCACTGTCATTAAAAGTGTGTGTATGTCCTTTTTGTGTTGAGCTGTTTAAAAATGCAAAACGTTTAAAAAAAAAACATTTTATAAAAGCAAACTAATTTTCCAGTCATGATAAAAACATATTTGTTTAGGGTACATGTAGAGGTTGCCCTCACGTGGGTTCCCCTGATCACGACAGATCCTCCGGTAAGCCCGGTAATCAGGTTTGACAATTGTTTTATTTCCTCACACGCCACGACAGCACACTCTTCTGACACTTTTCAGTCTTTGTTTTTAGTCTTTTTCTCGGCGTGTCTCTCTCTCGCTCCAACTCCAACAAACGGCCCGGCTGCCGCTAATAAGCATGGCAGGTGATTGGATGATCGGCCCCAGCTGGGTAATCCAATCACCTGCCAGCTGTGCTTCGAGGCCCGGTCCTTACTCACCCCGCACCCCGATTAAAAAATATCTATCTGCAATTAATAGTGATTAATTTTGAGTTAGACATGAGCAAAAGGCGATTAATAGCGATTATATGTTTTAATCGTTTGATAGCCCTAATACAGGGGTGTCCAAACTTTTTCCACTGAGGGCCGCACATTGAAAAATCAAAGCCAGCAGGGGCCATTTTGATATTTTTTATTTTAAAAACCAATACAAATATGTATAAAAAATATACATTTAGGCTTCCACTCAGGCTTGATCCCAAAGGAATATAAAAAATGTCATTATTCAGTATTATTATTTGTGTTATTATTCAAGTTTTTAAATCTCTGGATCAACATTAGGTCTATCTGTCAATACACATTTTTTTAAAGATATAAATTGTATGCTCTTTTTGTCTAAGAAAACCTTTTTTTTAATGAAAAAAACACAAAATATGCAATATTTTCACCCAATAAAATTTTTAAGTGGGATATTTGAGATTATTTAATAATTGGAGCCTTAAAAAAGGTCAATAACTCATAACACTATTGATTTTAATCCATTATTATTTTTTGAGCAATGACACTTAAAAACTAATCACACCAAAATTGTAGGGGATCCAAAAGGGTCCTACTCATTAAAGTGTTAAAAATTAAATAAAATGTTTTTTTTTTTACTGTTTACTTTTAACACAATAATCTCGAGATCAACTTCAGATCTATCTGTCAATTATAAGTTTTATTGTTGTTTATGTTTTTTGTTTGTTCGTTGTAGGCCCTTCTTTAAAAAAATGTGACGTAACTGGAGCCTTGAATAGGTCAATAATTCATAATGACATTGATTTTGATTCATTATTATTTTTTAAAGAAAGAAAGCTTTGTGTGATTAGAGTAAACATTGCAACATTTTCTTGTTACATTTCACCTGTTTGCTCTTTAAATACCACTTTTAATGTTTTTTTATTTTTTTCAATCGTATTTTTAAAATGTGCCATGGGGCCGTTAAAAAATGACCGCACTTTGGACACCCCTGCCCTAATATGTAAACTGCATACCACTTGTTGTACCAAAAAGAGCCAAATCATGAGAAACCAGTCTGCCGTGTAAAGTCTCCGATAACATTTCATTTGGATAATGTTGGTGAAGAGAGATAATCTCAGGGGCCGTACTTATCAAGCTTCTTAGAGTGCCATTTTACACTTAAGTCCTGAGAATTTGCGAAATTTAGTCCTACTCTCAAACTTAAGAATAAAAGCTTTTTATCAACGTTCTTAAGTGTAAGAATCACTCCTACTCTCCACCATATTTAAGAGACCTTCAGAGGTGTCTTAAGTGGTTAGGAGTTGCCAGCAGGGGATGGCACTGAGGCGAGAGAGACGTGCGCCAACGTTCAGGGAACGGAACAATGTTTTTGTTTTTTTGATGACGAGCCGCTGATCAAACGGTATCGTTTAGACAGAGCGGATATTATTTTTGTCACAGATTTAATACTTTTCGATTTCTTGTTGATTTCTGCATGTGTCTGCAGTGGGCTAGTATATATAGAGCCACCCACACCAGTTTCAAATTAGTTGCCTAATTAATGAATTGGAAAGAAAATGTTATGACAGTAGCGTATGTGTGTGGCCGTGAGGTGAGTGACGTCAGTGAGTGTGTGGGCGAGAGAAGAGAGGGAGCGGTAGCGTGAGTGCCGGCGGGGACTAGTTTGTTTTGTATTATTTTGTAGTTTATTGTCAAAATATACACTCCCATTGTCCACTTAAATATTTCCAAGATATTTCTTTATTCTTAGACAACGGATTCCCTTCCGTGATTGGTCATTTCTATGGACACAGAAATGACGTCACCTAAAATTGCGTTTACGGCACATAGTAATGTCGTAATTCAGCTCTGAGTGTGACACTTAAGATTCAGTCCTACACGTCGCTGAAAGTGTGAGTAAGACGCTTGATGACTAACTTTTAAGTGCAGCTTTCAGCCAAGAATTTATTTACTCTTAAGTCAACTCTTAGCAGAATTCTTAGGAGTAATTCTAAGAAGCTTGATAAGTACGGCCCCTGGTCTCTTGGCTTGCCTTCCTTCCCTCCAGCTTGCTGCATGTGGACGGCCTTTTTTACGGCTGCCCAAAGGGAGCATGAACGCACCCTCGGGCTCCGCTGACAAGAACCGTCTCTTATCGTCGGCCGGGCAGAAAGCGAGAGGCTCTTGACCCCCGAGGATGTGACGCCGAGAACCCGAATTCCTGATCAGGCGATGACATCATGAGGCGGCAGACAGATGGCGGTGAGGCCTAATAATGAGAATCGGCCATATGACCTCAGTGATCATTAACAGTCAAGGTCGCCCGTATTGACAGCAAAGTGATCCGTCAACAGAAAGCCGTCCTCTGACTCGAGTGATAATACTCCCTGGCAGGTGCAACGCCGCGAGAGTAACGCTGACGCGTTCACCTGCCTGCACGCAAGGCTCCTCGAGGAATTGTCTCCTTTCCAAAAAGATCGGCAAAAAGTTACACAGGCGGAAAATACGCCATTTTACTTTGACGCTCCCGTTTGACGGAGACACTGGTCTGTGTTTTACTCCACCGACAGGCAATCGCCCAATCCATCATGGTTTTTTTTGTTTGGTTTTTTTGCAAACGACTTTAAAGGCCTACTGAAAGCCACTACTAGCGACCACGCAGTCTGATAGTTTATATATCAATGATGAAATCTTAACATTGCAACACATGCCAATACGGCCGGGTTAACTTATAAAGTGACATTTTAAAATTCCCGGGAAATATCCGGCTGAAACATCGCGGTATGATGACGTATGCGCGTGACGAAGTCCGAGTAACGGAAGTTATGGTACCCCGTAGAATCCTATACAAAAAGCTCTGTTTTCATTTCATAATTCCACAGTATTCTGGACATCTTTTGCAATTTTTTTAATGAACAATGAAGGCTGCAAAGAAGACAGTTGTAGGTGGGATCGGTGTATTAGCAGCGGACTACAGCAACACAACCAGGAGGACTTTGTTGGAGCGCTAGCCGTGCTAGCCGCGCTAGCCGCGCTAGCCGCGTTAGCCGCGCTAGCCGCCGACTTCACCTTGACTTCCTACGTCTCCGGGCCGCCAAACGCATTGGGTGAAGTCCTTCGTCCTTCTGCCGATCGCTGGAACGCAGGTGAGCACGGGTGTTGATGAGTAGATGAGGGCTGGCTGGCGTAGGTGGAGAGCTAATGTTTTTAGCATAGCTCTGTGCAGTCCGGCTGCTAAGTTAGCTTCAATGGCGTCGTTAGCACAGCATTGTTAATCTTCGCCAGCCTGGAAAGCATTAACCGTGTATTTACATGTCCACGGTTTAATAGTATTGTTGATTTTCTATCTATCCTTCCAGTCAGGGGTTTATTTCTTTTGTTTCTATATGCAGTTAAAGCAAGATGCTATCACGTTAGCTCGTAGCTAAAGCATTTCGCCGATGTATTGTCGTGGAGATAAAAGGCACTGAATGTCCATTTCGCGTTGTCGACTCTCATTTTCAAGAGGATATAGTATCCCAGGTGGTTTAAAATACAAATCTGTGATCTACAATAGAAAAAGGAGAGAGTGTGGAATCCAATGAGCCAGCTTGTACCTAAGTTACGGTCAGAGCGAAAAAAGATACGTCCATCGCTGCCTCTCAAGTCATTCACTGTAACGTTCCTCATCTACGAATCTTTCATCCTCGCTCAAATTAATGGGGTAATCATCACTTTCTCGGTCCGAATCTCTCTCGCTCCATTGTAAACAACGGGGAATTGTGAGGAATACTAGCTCCTGTGACGTCACGCTACTTCCGCTACAGGCAAGGCTTTTTTTTATCAGCGAGCAAAAGTTGCGAACTTTATCGTCAATTTTCTCTACTAAATCCTTTCAGCAAAAATATGGCAATATCGCGAAATTATCAAGTACGACACATAGAATGGATCTGCTATTCCCGTTTAAATAAAAAAAAATCATTTCAGTAGGCCTTTAATATCAGCTCCTACTGGAAACAAATGAAGGACAAGGAATGACAAATGCGAGTAGGGCTGCACCATTACGGCCAAAGTACTAATCACGATGACTTGTATCAATATTGGAAATGCCCATTGTTAGTCACGATTATTTACTGTTACTTAAAACGTATTTAATGGCACTTTTTATTTTAAACAAACAGTATGTGAACTTGGCTTTCATTTCAACATTAAACTATACAAATAATTCACTAATAATCAAATAAAATGTGCAAAAGACAAATGGCGTTATGTTTCCCGGGGGAAGTATAGACGGCACAGACCACAAGAGGGCAGTGAAGCTCTATGTTTTATATATATACTGTATATATATATACCGTATTTTCCGCACTATAAGGTGCACCTAAAAACCTCCAATTTTCTCAAAAGCTGACAGTGCAACTTATAATCCGGTGCGCCTTATATATGGACCAATATTGAGCCACAACAATCCTAAACTTCATTTTCATAAAGTTTAGGTCTCGCAACTACGGTAAACAGCCGCCAACTAATTTTTCCCCCGTAGAAGAAGAAGCACTTCTTCTTCTACGGTAAGCAGCCGCCGAGTTCATTTTCCCCCGTAGAAGAAGAAGCGCTTCTAACCCCAAAAATGGCTCCTATTAAGAGACACGCTTACGACGCAGAGTTTAAACTTAAGACGATCAGTCCCGCAGTAGAACACGGGAATAGAGCAGCAGCGAGAGAATTTAACATAAACGAATCAATGGTGTTTAATTCGGACACTGAAAAAGAAGAATTCGAGGGATTCGTGGATGAGGAATAACTTAAAGTGAGCTTTACATGTTTATTTTGTGTGTTGTGTTGTGTGACATTAACGTTTGAGCAACGTTGAGTTATTGATATATTGTTATTGCTCTGCACTATTTGGAGTGTTACTATATTGTGATTGCACTAACGTTTGATTTACCGTAACAGTATCGCTGTTTTTTACGTGTTTATTGAATCGAGGAAAAGTTCCCCTCCACTATGTGATAGACATTTTTTGCACTACATGTTATACCTTGCTGTTGTTAAAAGATAAACAAAACACCACGTCACTGACTTTACCTCGGGGAAAATAATAAAACAGCTGTTTATTCATTTTGGGAGTGAACAGAGATGTCAGAACGCTGCTTTGTAATCTATTAATAAAGTTGGACTGACCACTCTGACTGTTTTGTTGACATTCCCTTTAGCACAGCTCCATCTAATGGATGCATAGGTGTGCCTTATAATCCGGTGCGCCTTTTATATGAACAACGTTTTGAAATATGCCATTCATTGAAGGTGCGCCTTATAGTGCGGAAAATACGGTATATATATATATATATATATATATATATATATATATATATATATATATATATATATATATATATATATATATATATATATATATATATATATATATATATATATATATATGCCGATTGTTAGTCACGATTTTTTACTGTTAATTAAAACGTATTTAATGGCACTTTTTATTTTAAACAAACAGTATGTGAACTTGGCTTTCATTTCAACATTAAACTATACAAATAATTCACTAATAATCAAATAAAATGTGCAAAAGACAAATGGTGTTATGTTTACCGGGGGGAGTATAGACGGCACAGACCACAAGAGGGCAGTGAAGCTCTATGTTTTATATATATATATATATATATATATATATATATATATATATATATATATATATATATATATATATATATATATATATATATATATATAACCGTTCAAAAGTTTGGGGTCACATGTAAATGTCCTTATTTTTGAAGGAAAAGCACTGTACTTTTCAATGAAGATAACTTTAAACTAGTCTTAACTTGAAAGAAATACACTCTATACATTGCTAATGTGGTAAATGACTATTCTAGCTGCAAATGTCTGCTTTTTGGTGCAATATCTACATAGGTGTATAGAGGCCCATTTCCAGCAACTATCACTCCAGTGTTCTAATGGTACAATGTGTTTGCTCATTGGCTCAGAAGGCTAATTGATGATTAGAAAACCCTTGTGCAATCATGTTCACACATCTGAAAACACTTTAGCTCGTTACAGAAGCTACAAAACTGACCTTCCTTTGAGCAGATTGAGTTTCTGGAGCATCACATTTGTGGGGTCAATTAAACGCTCAAAATGGCCAGAAAAAGAGAACTTTCATCTGAAACTCGACAGTCTATTCTTGTTCTTAGAAATGAAGGCTATTCCACTAAATTGTTTGGGTGACCCCAAACTTTTGAACGGTAGTATATTAAAAGAAACCACCTACTCTAGTGGTTAGAGTGTCCACCCTGAGATCGGGAGGTTGTGAGTTCAAACCCCGGCCGAGTCATACCAAAGACTATAAAACTGGGACTCATTACCTCCCTGCTTGGCACTCAGCATCAAGGGTTGGAATTGGGGGTTAAATCACCAAAAATGATTCCCGGGCGCGGCACCGCTGCTGCCCACTGCTCCCCTCACCTCCCAGGCGGTGATCAAGGGGATGGGTCAAATGCAGAGGACAAATTTCACCACACCTAGTGTGTGTGTGACAATCATTGGTACTTTAAATTGAACTATATATAAACCAAGGGAAATGGAGTGTGACGAATCCAAGAGTGTGTATGGTGGGAGAGTATGTGTAGAAATTAATGAGTGTGTTACCGGGAGTGTTGTGTGAGAGGCGGAAGATCAGGAGGGACAAGAAAGAGCTCGGAGGTCTGTGGAAGTCGGGGGCTACGGCGGGGTGAAGAAGGTCCGTGTCCAAGCGGGGGTCGAGGATCGAGGAGGCAGTCCGGGAAGCAGAGAAACAAGAACCGACGAGACGCACAGCTCGTCGACGCGGGAACAGAAGATTAAGTTCTGACCCCGTATAGCAGGTTGTGCAGGCTTATGAAGTCGGTCCGATCATCAGCTTCAGGTGTGCTGATTGCTGATAGATTGCAGCCGCCGGTTGCCGCAGGAGATGAGCACCCGTGGGCGTGACCCGAGGAGCTTCGCGAGACTGTTTCTACGAACTCTCCCAGCTCCTGCCACTGAAAACCATCCCCACAGCATGATGCTGCCAGCACCATGCTTCACTGTAGGGATGGCATTGACCTGGTGGTGAGCGGTGCCTGGTTTCACACCAAAGACTTCAATATTTGTCTCATCAGACCAGAGAATTTTGTTTCTCATATATTGTCAGAATAATTGTATCCAAGTTATCACAAAACTTTGTGTTGCCATAAGTTCCCGGCGAGAGGACAAAAAGCTGTCTTTGATCCTACCAAGCAAAAGGCTTGTAAAACTCCACTGTGTAGGATGAGAAGCGACATGAAGGTTTCGGTTTCTTTGATGTATTGTAATCCACGGGAAGATTTTGTCTTGGCCCGAGATCTACAAAGCGGAGAGGAAGCAGGCACCTTTTCTTTGAACTTTTTTGTGACAAAGGCAGCGGCTGTTTACGACCCCCTTCCTTTAGAAACAGCTGTTGCCATGTAATCAGGGAAAGTCCAAATAAAAGAGGAGGCGTACAATCGTTGGTCAGAGCGTGGTGGGACACTGTAAAGGGTACAGTGTCTACGCGATTCTCCTCATTGAGCCAAGTTTAATTCTGTCTCTGTTTGATACCTTGATTCTTTGTCTGTTTAATAGATGTCATCAGTGTTTGAACCTGACATATATGTATGTATGTAAAAATTTGAAGTGCTCCCCCTCTGGCCAACATATGTAATAACAAGTGTGTGTAAGAAATGGAAATGCGCCCCCTTTGGCCAAAATTAATTTAAAAAATAAAATAAATATGTACATAGAGACATACTGTAATACCTTGAAGTAAATAATGAAGATTAAAAAACAATTACAAACAAATAAATAAATAAACTAAAAGCAGTCTTTTTTTGTCACCATGTGTCAACTTTTTTTTTATAAAATTGGGAACAATTTGTCAAACTCTTTCTGTTTCTATAAAATTGCAATATTTTCTCGTAAATATATTACTTTTTTACGAAAAATCATTACTTTTTAATACAAAATGGTGACATTTGTCATATAAAATTCTGACTTTTATCACAATAGTGCCAATTTTTTTGTTGTTCTTGTAAAATGGTGACAACATTTTTGAGTAAAATTATGACTTTTGTCATAATTTTGCCAAGTAAAATTCAGATTATTATTATACTATTGCCAAATTTTTGAGGTTTTCTTATAAAATTGTGACTTTTGTCGAGTAAAATTACGACTCTTTTCATAAGATTGTCCAATTTTTAAGCTTTTCTTGTAAAATTGTGACTGTTATTGAGTAAAATTCCAACTTTTATCATAATATTGCACAAATGTTCAGTTTTTCTTGTAAAATCTTGACTTGCATTGAGTGAAATGACGACTTTTATTATAATACTGCCAAAAATTCAAATGCGCCCCCTTTGGTCAACATGAAATAACAAATGTGTGTAAAAATTTGAAGTGCTCCCCCTCTGGCCAACATATGTAATAACAAGTTTGTGTAAGAAATTGAAATGCGCCCCCTTTGGCCAAAATCAATTTAAAAAATAAAATAAATATGTCCATAGAGACATACTGTAATACCTTGAAGTAAATAATGAAGATTAAAAAACAATTACAAACAAAAATAATAATAAATAAACTAAAAGCAGTCTTTTTTTGTCACCATGTGTCAACTTTTTTTTTATAAAATTGGGAACAATTTGTCAAACTCTTTCTGTTTCCATAAAATTGCAATATTTTCTCGTAAATATATTACTTTTTTACGAAAAATCATTACTTTTTAATACAAAATGGTGACATTTGTCATATAAAATTCTGACTTTCATCACAATAGTGCCAATTTTTTGTTGTTCTTGTAAAATGGTGACAAAATTTTTGAGTAAAATTATGACTTTTGTCATAATTTTGCCAAGTAAAATTCCGATTATTATTATACTATTGTCAAATTTTTTTAGGTTTTCTTATAAAATTGTGACTTTTGTCGAGTAAAATTTCGACTCTTTTCATAAAATTGCCCAATTTTTACGCTTTTCTTGTAAAATTGTAACACTTATTGAGTAAAATTCCAACTTTTATCATAATATTGCACAAATGTTTAGTTTTTCTTGTAAAATCTTGACTTGCGTTGAGTGAAATGACGACTTTCATTATAATACTGCCAAAATTCAAATGCGCCCCCTTTGGTCAACATATGAAATAACAAATGTGTGTAAAAATTTGAAGTGCTCCCCCTCTGGCCAACATATGTAATAACAAGTGTGTGTAAGAAATTGAAATGCACCCCCTTTGGCCAAAATTAATTAATAAAATAAAATAACTATGTACATAGAGACATACTGTAATACCTTGAAGTAAATAATGAAGATTAAGAAACAGTTACAAACAAATAAATAAATAAATAAATAAACTAAAAGCAGTCTTTTTTTGTCACCATGTGTCAACTTTTTTTTTATAAAATTGGGAACAATTTGTCAAACTCTTTCTGTTTCTATAAAATTGCAATATTTTCTCGTAAATATATTACTTTTTTACGAAAAATCATTACTTTTTAATACAAAATGGTGACATTTGTCATATAAAATTCTGACTTTTATCACAATAGTGCCAATTTTTTTGTTGTTCTTGTAAAATGGTGACAACATTTTTGAGTAAAATTATGACTTTTGTCATAATTTTGCCAAGTAAAATTCCGATTATTATTATACTATTGCCAAATTTTTTTAGGTTTTCTTATAAAATTGTGACTTTTGTCGAGTAAAATTACAACTCTTTTCATAAAATTGCCCAATTTTTACGCTTTTCTTGTAAAATTGTAACACTTATTGAGTAAAATTCCAACTTTTATCATAATATTGCACAAATGTTTAGTTTTTCTTGTTGCGTTGAGTGAAATGACAACTTTTATTATAATACTGCCAAAATTCAAATGCGCCCCCTTTGGTCAACATATGAAATAACAAATGTGTGTAAAAATTTGAAGTGCTCCCCCTCTGGCCAACATATGTAATAACAAGTGTGTGTAAGAAATTGAAATGTGCCCCCTTTGGCTAAAATTTTTTTTTTTTTTAATATACATATATGTACATAGAGACATACTGTAATACCTTGAAGTAAATAATAAAGATTAAAAAACAATTACAAACAAAAATAAATAAATAAATAAACTAAAAGCAGTCTTTTTCGTCACCATGTGTCTGTTTAATAGATGTCATCAGTGTTTGAACCTGACATATATGCATGTATGTAAATATATATATTTATTTATGAAATAACTTCCTTGTTTATTGATTCCACAGATTGTGGTGATATCCATTACTGTGCCTGCTGGTTAACTAACCTTGGAACCCCAAGATTACTCAAATAAAAGAGGCAGTAAAAAAAAAAAAAGAGCTTTGCACGTCTTCTTGTGTCTGAGGAGTCCCCCCCACTACCATTTCACACAGAAGTCCCATTGCGTACAGTCCAGTATAGTACAGCATGTTCCAAGACAATACCACTTGCCTTTGTCTCATCGTTTCCCAGCTGTGAAACTCTCTCTCCGAGTTCAAAAGACCATTTATTGTCCTGACTGGAGGTTAAATTAATGTTTTAATTACTTCTTTTCCACAGAACAAATGAATAAATATTCACAGCCCTCATCTCCCTCCTGGGTTTTGTTCTTTTGTGTGTACATGCAAGGAACCCCTGCAAGTAAAGTGCACTGCATGTAGGAGATAGGAGTATAAAAAAGGGGAAAAAGTGCACAATGACATGAAGGGAATTCGCTTTTATCGAGGCGGTGGTTGAAAATGAAAGTATCGTTTTAATGCTTGTGCTCATAGGAATATTTGCAGTCGTATAAATTAGCTCAAGTTGGTTTTTGACTTGAAGCCCTTTGCACATAAAGGGTACGTACCGTTTTTTCGACTTGCTAAATAAATCAGAGGTGTCAAACTGAAAGCTCGCCAAATCATTGTATGTGACCTGTAAATAATATGCGTCAATAAAGTACTTTATCAGTTTTTACTTCGAATTTTAATACAAACTGCGCAGGCGCTACAAAACGCAAGACCGGTTTCGACAAAAATGCCTTCGTCGGTGTGCAATTTCCGACGGGAAGTGATGCACTTAAATAGTCACAGCTGTGGTCAATCAATTAATATAATAAATCAAGAACAATTTCAAAAATGAAAGTGCACAAATAATAGACAAAATGGAAATCTGTACAAAAGAAATCAAAGACTCGGTACAGTATCATAGGAAAATAAATAAAGCAATACAAAAATATATGTTTTTTTTATTTTTTTATTAATTAATTTATTTAAAAAAATTATTGTTTTATTTATTCATTTATTTTATTATTTACAGTAAAATAAAGTACTTTATCAGTTCTTACGAAATGTATTCGTTTTTCCATTTTGACAGAAAAAAACATATGCACTGCATGAAATTGCATACATTTTATACATTAATATTATTCAATAGTGCAACAAATGTTATGTTATCATACTTTCCAAACATTTTTTTGTTGTTTTAAAAATAAATACTTGACTTATTATCTAAAGCAAGTTATCTATCAAAGTGTAAAAATGACAATAGATTTTACGTTAATATTTACCCTGTTTTTTTACAGCATATTAACGTATATTGAAAAAATTGTTTTTTTATGGAAAAATTCTGTCGACTGAGCTGCCAGTTTTTTACAGTTAGATCTACATTTGTTGTTTTTACAGTGTATTACTGTAAATGAAAAAAAATTGGCAGCTCAGCTGCCAGAATTTTACCATTAAAAAAAACTGTGGTAGAGTTTTTTAAATTTACAGTAATATGCTGTAAATAAAAATGTTTTAAAAAGTAAATATTAATGTAAAATTTTTAGCCATTTTTACACTTTGATGGATGACTTGCTTTGAAATCGTAGGTCAAGTATTTATTTTTATTTTGACCAATAAAATGTTTGGAAAGTATGATGATTTTATCATAATATTTGTTGCAATATTGAATAATATTTCGTTTAAAATGTATGCAATTTCATGCAGTGCATATTCGTATTTTTTTCTGTCAAAATGGAAAAGCAATTATTTATTTTTTTTCATTTACAGTAAAAAAAAAAAAAAATTTACAGTAAAATTCTGGTGCCTGAGTTCCAGTTTTTTTACGGCCAGATCTACAGAGGGTCTTTTTTCCAGTGTAGGTAAACAGTATACAATATATAATAATCAGATGCAAAGGCAAAACGGCGCGAAAAGTTGACATTTTGACTGATTTTGAGAAATAATTTATATTTTCATCATTCTGCAGCATTTGTTTCATGTTGGTGAATTGTATGCTTATATTTGCACTTCACAGACAGTACTCAAATCACTGAGAAGTAAAATTGTGTTTTAGGTTAAGCACAGTAGTGGTGTAGCTGGTTTATACAGAATTAAGTCATATGAAACATGTGTTTTCATATGGTAACAAAATATCATTTTTATAAAGAAGCGTATAGTTTTTATTTTGCAAAGCATCTGAGATAAGTGTGTCTTTCCATGGGTCTATAATCAATCAATCAATCAATCAATCAATGTTTATTTATATAGCCCTAAATCACAAGTGTCTCAAAGGGCTGTACAAGCCACAACGACATCCTCGGTACAGAGCCCACATATATAGCCTAATTCATAGCTTTGGAAACTTTGTAGGACCCAATGAAACATAGAGAATGTTGAAGTAAGTCTGTGCTCCTCTATTGTGTGTGTGTGTGTGTGTGTGTGTGTGTGTGTGTGTGTGTGTGTGTGTGTGTGTGTGTGTGTGTGTGTGTGTGTGTGTGTGTGTGTGTGTGTGTGTGTGTGTGTGTGTGTGTGTGTGTGTGTGTGTGTGTGTGTGTGTGTGTGTGTGTGTGTGTGTGTGTGTGTGTGTGTGTGTGTGTGTGTGTTTCTACCCTTCTTGAGACGTCAACAAGTGTGTGTAAAGAATGTGTGAGAAATTCAAATGCGCCTCCTTTGGTCAACATACGAAATAACAAATGTGTGTAAAAATTTGAAGTGCTCCCCCTCTGGCCAACATAAGTAATAACAAGTGTGTGTAAGAAATTGAAATGCGCCCCCTTTGGCCAAAATGTATTTTAAAAAATGTAATAAATATATACATAGAGACATACTGTAATACCTTGAAGTAAATAATGAAGATTAAAAACCAATTACAAACAAAAACATTAATAAATCAACTAAAAGCAGTCTTTTTTGTCACCATGTGTCAACTTTTTTTTTTTATAAAATTGGGGACAATTTGTCAAACACTTTCTGTTTCTATAAAATTGCAATATTTTCTCCTAAATATATTACTTTTTTACGAAAAATCATTACTTTTTTAATACAAAATGGTGACATTTGTCATATAAAATTCTGACTTTTATCACAATATTGCCAATTTTTTTGTTGTTCTTGTAAAACGGTGACATTTTTGGAGTAAAATTATGACTTTTGTCATAATTTTGCCAAGTAAAATTCCGATTATTATTATACTATTGCCAAATTTTTAAAGTTTTCTTATAAAATGGTGACTTTTGTCGAGTAAAATTACGACTCTTTTCCTAAAATTGCCCAATTTTTAAGCTTTTCTTGTAAAATTGTGACTGTTATTGTCATGATCCGTGGTCCGGATCATGTTTTGGTTATGTTCTGTTGGTTTTAGACTCCACTAGTTCCTGTTTTTGTGAGCACCCTTGTTTGTTTTAGTTACCATGGTGACTTATGATTTTCACCTGCTTCTGGTGTTCGGGACACGCACCTGTTTCCAATCAAGAGACATGATTTAAGCCCACCTTTGCCAGTCAGTCGTCCTGGCGTCATTATTGGTTTCATGCCACAGTTTCATGTTGTTCTATGCCATAGTTCATGTTAGTTGTTTCATGCCACAGTTTAATGCTGTTCTATGCCATAGTTCATGTTAGTTGTTTCATGCCACAGTTTCATGTTGTTCTATGCCATAGTTCATGTTAGTTGTTTCATGCCACAGTTTCATGTTGTTCTATGCCATAGTTCATGTTAGTTGTTTCATGCCACAGTTTCATGTTGTTCTATGCCATAGTTCATGTTAGTTGTTTCATGCCACAGTTTCATAGTTGTTCCATGCCATAGTTATGTTAGTTGTTTGTTTCTTGCTATGCTATAGTTTATGCTAGTTGTTTGCTTAGACTTAGACTTAGACATTTAGACTTAGACAAACTTTAATGATCCACAAGGGAAATAGTTCACGCTATTGTCACGCAACCCTCTATGTAAGTCTTGTTTATTTCATGCCACAGTTAAGAGAGTTTGTGCCTGTTATTTTGTAGTTAGATTAATAAGTACGTTCCTACCTGCTAACCTTGTCCGGAAAAGTCCATTTGCATCCTGGGAGAACAAAATTCGCAGCAAGCTGCGACCCCCCCCCCCGTCATGACAGTTATTGAGTAAAATTCCAACTTTTATCATAATATTGCACAAATGTTCAGCTTTTCTTGTAAAATTTTGACTTGCGTTGAGTGAAATGACGACTTTCATTATAATACTGCCAAAATTCTGAGTTTTTCTTGTGAAATTGTGACCTTTTTCTTGCGAAATTCCAACTCCATATTCTATAGTTCATGTTAGTTGTTTCATGCCACAGTTTCATGTTGTTCTATGCCATAGTTCATGTTAGTTGTTTCATGCCACAGTTTCATGTTGTTCTATGCCATAGTTCATGTTAATTGTTTCATGCCACAGTTTCATGTTGTTCTATGCCATAGTTCATGTTAGTTGTTTCATGCCACAGCTTCATGTTGTTCTATGCCATAGTTCATGTTAGTTGTTTCATGCCACAGTTTCATGCTGTTCTATGCCATAGTTCATGTTAGTTGTTTCATGCCACAGTTTCATGTTGTTCTATGCCATAGTTCATGTTAGTTGTTTCATGCCACAGTTTCATGTTGTTCTATGCCATAGTTCATGTTAGTTGTTTCATGCCACAGTTTCATGTTGTTCTATGCCATAGTTCATGTTAGTTGTTTCATGCCACAGTTCCATGTTGTTCTATGCCATAGTTCATGTTAGTTGTTTCATGCCACAGTTTCATGTTGTTCTATGCCATAGTTCATGTTAGTTGTTTCATGCCACAGTTTCATGTTGTTCTATGCCATAGTTCATGTTAGTTGTTTCATGCCACAGTTTCATAGTTGTTCTATGCCATAGTTCATGTTAGTTGTTTCATGCCACAGTTTCATGTTGTTCTATGCCATAGTTCATGTTAGTTGTTTCATGCCACAGCTTCATGTTGTTCTATGCCATAGTTCATGTTAGTTGTTTCATGCCACAGTTTCATGCTGTTCTATGCCATAGTTCATGTTAGTTGTTTCATGCCACAGTTTCATGTTGTTCTATGCCATAGTTCATGTTAGTTGTTTCATGCCACAGTTTCATGTTGTTCTATGCCATAGTTCATGTTAGTTGTTTCATGCCACAGTTTCATGTTGTTCTATGCCATAGTTCATGTTAGTTGTTTCATGCCACAGTTCCATGTTGTTCTATGCCATAGTTCATGTTAGTTGTTTCATGCCACAGTTTCATGTTGTTCTATGCCATAGTTCATGTTAGTTGTTTCATGCCACAGCTTCATGTTGTTCTATGCCATAGTTCATGTTAGTTGTTTCATGCCACAGCTTCATGTTGTTCTATGCCATAGTTCATGTTAGTTGTTTCATGCCACAGTTTCATGCTGTTCTATGCCATAGTTCATGTTAGTTGTTTCATGCCACAGTTTCATGTTGTTCTATGCCATAGTTCATGTTAGTTGTTTCATGCCACAGTTTCATGTTGTTCTGTGCCATAGTTCATGTTAGTTGTTCATGCCACAGATTCATGTTGTTCTATGCCATAGTTCATGTTAGTTGTTTCATGCCACAGTTTCATGTTGTTCTGTGCCATAGTTCATGTAGTTGTTTTATGCCACAGTTTCATGTTGTTCTATGCCATAGTTCATGTTAGTTGTTTCATGCCACAGTTTCATGTTGTTCTATGCCATAGTTCATGTTAGTTGTTTCATGCCACAGTTTCATGTTGCCTATGCCATAGTTCATGTTAGTTGTTCCATGCCATAGTTATGTTAGTTGTTTGTTTCTTGCTATGCTATAGTTTATGCTAGTAGTTTTCTTCACACTATTGTCACGCAACCCTCTACGTAAGTCTTGTTTATCTCATGCCACAGTTAAGAGAGTTTTTGCCTGTTATTTTGTAGTTAGATTAATAAATATGTTCCTACCTGCTATCCTTGTCCGGAAAAGTCAGTTTGCATCCCGGGAGAACAAACTTTGCAGCAAGCTGCGACCCCCCCCGTCATGACAGTTATTGAGTATCATAATATTGCACAAATGTTAAATAATATTGCACAAATGTTAAATTTTTCTTGTAAAATTTTGACTTGCGTTGAGTGAAATGACAACCTTTATTATAATACTGCTAAAATTCTACATTTTTCTTGTGAAATTGTGACCTTTTTCTTGCGAAACTCCAACTCGTTTTTTACAACAACCTTTGTTATATTTGCATAGTATGTATATATTATTCATGTTGTAAATACACATCTTTATATATCTAGTAAGGCTGGTCCTCAAGAGGGAGGCATTATTCGGAGGTCTCAAGAAGGTATGAAATACAGGAGTGTGTGTGTGTGTGTGTGTGTGTGTGTGTGTGTGTGTGCGTGTGTGTGTGTGTGTGTGTGTGTGTGTGTGTGTGTGTGTGTGTGTGTGTGTGTGTGTGTGTGTGTGTGTGTGTGTGTGTGTGTGTGTGTGTGTGTGTGTGTGTGTGTGTGTGTGTGTGTGTGTGTGTGTGTGTGTGTGTGTGTGTGTGTGTACTGCATCTATTAATAGTGAAATTTGAGGCAACTTGCAAATGTTGGGGCAAAGGAGAAGGGAGGAGGAGAGCTATCAATCACATCCTCCAGCGTGAATATGAGACGTGGAGAACGTGCGGTCACTTGGTTATGATACCCCGCCGGCCACAATATTAGGTACACCTGCAGAGCCCGATGTGCCTTAACAAAGATAATAATAATGCACCGGTCTCAGAGGGGTTGTCTTTTACTGGTGTGCTTTTATTTTGGAAGGCCTGACCTTACGGGGCTGCACAGGATGTGGGGGGCCGGCCCCTGGCATAAACGCTCTGCCAGGTGTGTCAAAATTGTTTTCGTTGAGGGCCACGTTGCAATTATGGCTGCCATCAGAAGGCCACTTGTAGTAGCAAATAATATATCAATTTGCCTTGCATCGGATTATTATTAGTAGTAGTAATAATATTACTAATCCTGCACGACAGTAATATTGCTTGTCATGGATGACAGAAATATTTCTAAATTTGCTTGACAGTAATATTGCTAGGCTCGTACGACAGTAATATTGCTAATCTTGCACGACAATAATATTGCTAATTTTGCACGACAGTAATAATGCTAGCCTTGTACGACAGTAATATTGCTAATCTTGCACGACAGTAATATTGCTAATCTTGCATGACAATAATATTTATAATTTTGCACGACAGTAATATTGATAATCTTGCACAACAGTAATATTGCTAGGCTTGTACGACAGTAATATTGCTAATCTTGCACAACAGAAATATTGCTAATCTTGCACAACAGTAATATTGCTAGGTTTGTACGACAGTAATATTGCTAATCTTGGACGACAGTAATATTGCTAATCTTGCACAACAGTAAAATTGCTGGGCTTGTACGACAGTAATATTGCTAATCTTGCACGACAGTAATATTGCTAATCTTGCACGACAGTAATATTGCTAATCTTGCACGACAGTAAAATTGCTGGGCTTGTACGACAGTAATATTGCTAATCTTGCACGACAGTAATATTGCTAATCTTGCACGAGAGTAATATTCCTAATCTTGCACGACAATAATATTGCTAATCTTGCACGACAATAATATTGCTAATCTTGCACGACAGTAATATTGCTAATCTTGCACGACAGTAATATTGCTACCCTTGTACGACAGTAATATTGCTAATCTTGCACGACAGTAATATTGCTAATCTTGCACGACAGTAATATTGCTAATCTTGCACAACAGTAATATTGCTAATCTTGCACGACAGTAATATTGCTAATCTTGCACAACAGTAATATTGCTAATCTTGCACGACAGTAATTTTGCTAGGCTTGTACGACAGTAATATTGCTAATCTTGCACGACAGTAATATTGCTAATCTTGCACGACAGTAATATTGCTGATCTTGCAAGTCATGCACAACAGCAATATTGCGCAACTCAGTGAAGCAGCCGCAGCGTGATTGGCAGATTACACAACGGATGCTGAAACAAGACATCCGCCAAACGCCTGCGGGTGACGCAAACAGCGGCAAAGTCGGCGCCCGCCTGCAAACGACACGTAGCTGGTGCACCGCGTCGTTGTAATGAAATCATCCGACACGTTCTGCTGTCACGATCCGAGCGCCGGCCTCGGCGGCACATTTATTCACGCAACCTCGCGCTCCCTCGGCTAATTGACAGTTATTTTCTCCCCCCGTCCCCCGGGGAATAATTAGGGTGACAGGTATGAAAGTGGGGTGAACTGCACTGAGGTGTACAAGCTGTTGTTAACGCTGCTTAATTAGTCTTTAACATTCTTTTGCACACGGCTCTTCCTCTCTAATTTGTCTGTCTCTCTCTAACCTGGACTGCCTAATGAACATTTGCAATTCAAGTGAGTGGGAACTTTCAACTCCATCATGGCCGACAAACAATGTGCACTTTGCTTTATTATTCCTTTTCCTAAGGACTTGGGCAGGAGTGCTCTCAGAGGTAGACAGCGGTAGTTTTGCATTGGAGGCAGCAGAGGGCGCTGTGGTGAAAAAAGTGCTACATTTTTTGTACACGTTTAAATGCAAATAAGTGTTTTAACTGCACTAATTACATCATAATTAGGGTTTTTCTTGGTGGGAGTCATTCTTTCACACAGAGATTGTGCAAAATAGGTATCGGCTGTTTTTTTTTATTACGAAACCGACCTTCTTTTTCAGATTTATGAAAGGTTTTGATGGCAGAAACGGCGTTTAAATGGAAAAAATACAAACTGCCATGGCCATAGTGTTTTCTGTTAGAAATAGCAAGGCCAGCAACACCCGTGTCCTTCTGATAATTTGATTTTTAAACTGACCGGTTTCGACAATGTCTTCGTCAGTGTGCAATTTCCAACAGGAAGTGATGCACTTAAAGTAGCCACAGCTGAGAACAACTTCAAAAATGAAAGTGCACAAATAATAGACAAAATGGAAAATTGTACAAAATAAATCAAATACTCAGTACAGTATCATAGGAAAATAAATAAAGCAATTAAAAATATATATATGTTTGTTTTGTTTTTTTATTAATTAATTAATAAAAATTGTTTTATTGTTTTATTTATTTATTTATTTTATTATTTAAAGTAAAATAAAGTACTTTATCAGTTCTTACTAAATGTATTAGTTTTTCCATTTTGACAGAAAAAAAATATGCACTGCATGAAATTGCATACATTATTTATTTATAAATTAAAAAAAATTTATTGCTTTATTTATTTATTTATTTATTATTTTGTATAATTGTATTTGTATTTATTTATTTTAATTTTTTTTTAATTGTTTTATTTATTTTCCTATGATACTGCACCGAGTCTTTGATTTATTTTGTACAACTTTCCATTTTCGTCTATTATTGGTGCACTTTCATTTTTGAAATTGTTCTCGATTTATTATATTAATTGATTGACCACAGCTGTGACTATTCAAGTGCATCACTTCCCGTTGGAAATTGCACACTGACGCTACAAAACGCAGACCGGTTTCGACAATGTCTTCGTCAGTGTGCAATTTCCAACAGGAAGTGATGCACTTGAATAGTCACAGCTGTGGTCAATCAATTAATATAATGAATCGAGAACAATTTCAAAAATGAAAGTGCACAAATAATAGACAAAAGGGAAAATTGTACAAAATATATCAAAGACTCTGTACAGTATCATAGGAAAATAAATAAAGCAATAAAAAAAGTGTATTTATTTATTTTTTATTTTATTTTTATTTATTTATTTATTTCATTTATTATTTCATTATTATTTTTTTATTATTATCGTTATTATTATTATTAGCAAGGCTAGCAACACTCGTGTCCTTCTATTAATTTTAATATAAACAGCGCAGGCGCGACACAACACAGAACAATTTCAGAAATGAAAGTGCACAAGTAATAGACAAAATGGAAAATTGTACAGAATAAATCAAAGACTCAGTACAGTATCATATTAAAATAAATAAAGCAATAAAAAAAAAGTTTTTTTATTTTTTATTTTATTTTTATTTTTTTATTTATTTAATTTATGATTATATTATTATTTTATTATTGTTATTATTATTATTAGCAAGGCTAGCAACACTCGTGTCCTTCTATTAATTTTAATACAAACAGTGCAGTCGCGACAAAACAGAAATGAAAGTGCACAAATAATAGTCACAGCTGTGGTCAATCAATTAATATAATGAATCGAGAACAATTTCAAAAATGAAAGTGCACAAATAATAGACCAAATGGAAAATTGTACAGAATAAATCAAAGACTCAATACTGTATCATAGGAAAATAAATAAAGCAATAAAAAAAAAAGTTTATTTTTTTTATTTTATTTTTTTTAATTTTATTTATTTAATTTATTATTATATTATTATTGTATTATTATTATTATTATTATTATTATTAGCAAGGATAGCAACACTCGTGTCCTTCTATTAGATTTAATATAAACAGCGCAGGTGCGACCCAACGCAGAACAATTTCTGAAATGAAAGTGCACAAATAATAGACAAAATGGAAAATTGTACAAAAT
>NC_084756.1:25203769-25216269 GCF_033978785.1 Entelurus aequoreus | reverse complement strand
AAGTTGTTTTCTAATCCTAAAAGGACAGGAATCTTTTTTTTCCAGCGCTCACCTCCTGGTTTTCAGCCATATTGAGTCTGTGACACAAATATTAGCAAGAAATTGCACAGCGTTACATCACAAAATTCTTTTTTTTTTGTTAACGCTTTAAAGAGAGCAGGAAAAAAAACAGATTGTGTCTAAATTAGACTGGAAATAATGTGCAATAAATCACTCTGTCGGGTTTACAGACCCAAGAATTATGTATGGCCTGGCTTTTGAAAATGACTTTTAAAAAGTGATTATCTATAGTTATTTGTTAAAAAGTAATTCAATTACTAACAATTAATTACTAGGGAAAGTAATTAATACGTTACATTAAAAAAAAAACTTCAAGTATCTCGCGTATGCAATTGAGAGACGTTGCGTGCGTGTGTGCGCTTTTAAAAGGCGGGGCCTGTTGCTTAGGGACGTATGACATCATCGAGGGTTTCCAATGGAGCTGTGTTTGTTAGTGTGGAGGGGGCGTGGCCTGCGGGCCTGCCGCGGGACGCGGTGTTGCCAGGACCGGCCTCGAAGACAGCGACAGGTGCGTAGATGGCCCAGGTGGGCCATGTTATCTGATCACCTGTCGCCTTTATTAGCAGCAGCCGTGATGAGACGAGTAGTTGTGCTGAAAAGCAGAAAGACCTGCACTGCACTATTTATGAAATTAAAACAGTGTTATACCCGGAACTCCTGGCTCTCCTGGCAGTGTGTGGTGGTCTGCATAACCCACTAGAGGGCAACCTCTACAGTTAGCTATAGCAGTTGTTTGTTTGTTTTTATTATTGTTTTTTTTTAATATACCTTTATTTATAAAGTTCAACATTTACACACAAACATATGAACAAGGACAACTAAAACAAAAACAGTACAATGCAGCGCCAGGGGTTTGTTAGTTCAATAAAGTAATTATAGTACAATGTAAACTATATATATGTAGTTCTATACAGTATGTAGTAATGTGTATAGTTATAGGCTCACACAAGTTCTGTAAATAGTTTAAGTTTGGAGCATAGCATCATATTTTTCACAGCTTTTTGGTTGTTAGAGGTAGATAGTAGGGTACTAGTATAGTACCGCGATACTAATGAATCATATTTGGTGCTATACCGCCTCTATACCACAGGAGCAAAGGTCACCGCCTCTGTCCATGGTGCTGAGGACAGAGCACCATCAGAAGGGGGGGGGGGGGGGGGGGGGCGTGGCAGTGCTGACGGCGAGACACAGCCGGCGGGTGATTAGATTTCACAAGTGCTACGTGTTAATCTAATCATCTGTTGTCTTTAACAGTAAGCGGCCCGGGGAGCAGGAGAAGAGAGAGGATACGGACGGGACTGAAAAGTCACGTTCTGCGGAAGAAAGACTTTGATAAAACCCTACGTGTAGGGATGTCCGATAATATCGGCCTGCCGATATTATCGGCCGATAAATGCGTTAAAATGTAATATCGGAAATTATCGGTATCGTTTTTTTTATTATCTGTATCGGGGTTTTTTTTGTTTTTTGTTTTTTTTATTAAATCAACATAAAAAACACAAGATACACTTACAATTAGTGCACCAACCCAAAAAACCTCCCTCCCCCAATTTCTTTCTGTTATCAATATTCTGGTTCCTACATTATATATCAATATATATCAATACAGTCTGCAAGGGATACAGTCCGTAAGCACACATGATTGTGCGTGCTGCTGCTCCACTAATAGTACTAACCTTTAACACTTCATTTTACTCATTTTCATTCATTACTAGTTTCTATGTAACTGTTTTTATATTGTTTTACTTTCTTTTTTATTCAAGAAAATGTTTTTAATTTAGTTATCTTATTTTATTTTATTTTTTTTTAAAGTACCTTATCTTCACCATACCTGGTTGTCCAAATTAGGCATAATAATGTGTTAATTCCACGACTGCATATATCGGTTGATATCGGTATCGGTAATTAAAGAGTTGGACAATATCGGAATATCGGATATCGGCAAAAAGCCATTATCGGACATCCCTACCTACGTGCGTTAAAAAACCTTGTTAGAAACCGCACGCTTGGCTCCTGTAAAGTGTCTGTCACACAAAGTTTCCTTTAAAAAAAAAAAAAGGGCCTAAAACATTTAAAAAATAAAAAATAAAAAAAAATAAAGTGTAATCATTTTCATTTTAGAATTCATTTGAAAATTCTATTGTTTGTTTTTAAATCTCCTAAAGAATCATCACCACTTTATACTTCAGATATTTCCAGAACGGACACCCCCACAAGGTCTCTTGAGGTCTGCCGAGCAATTTCTTCGTGTCGTCCCAAAAACACGATCGAAGAGATATCGCTCCTTTTTTCTTTTTTTTTTTTTGCTGTGGCTCTGAAAGTTTGGAACGGGTCTCCCTCTGTTTATTCGGACGTCTCCCTCTTTTATTGAGATTCAAATCACGTCTTAAAACATCTTTTTTATTGGCTTTTAAACCAGAATGAGAGTTGTGTGATCTTAGTCTATTTTATTGTCTTTTATGTATTGTATGTGTTAGTTAAATGTTGTTGTTTTTCACGACAGACTGTCTTTAGGTTTATCCTGCTTTTTAATGTGTGTTTTAACTACAGTGCAGCTCTTTGTGACACTTTTATTGACTTTGGGAAACGTGCTACATAAATAAAGTGGATTGGGTCGGACGGCGGTCGGATTTTTGTGTCATTTCAGACGGAATTCTTTGCCTTTTGATAATTTTACCATTTATACACCCCGTCGTTATGAGTTTAAAAAACTGTCAAGGTATAATTGAAATGACGAGCAGCTTTAATTTAAGAGGTATTCACTTTACATTGTCAGGGGCCAATTCAATGCCTTTATTTTTGTCTTTAACTAAAGAGTAAAATAAATAAAATGCATGCTCTATTGTAGTGTTTCTCAAACTTTGCACACCAAGTTCCCTCAGGAAAAGTCTAGCTCTCCAAGTGCCACCATAATGACCAACATTCAATTACAGTAGCATAGTAGGCCTAGGTATTCATTAAAAACAAGACAGAGGTTTTATTTAACAAGTATCGTATTTTCCAGACTATTGAGCGCGGACCAATTAAATTTAAAAAATGTTTATATATATATATATATATATATATATATATATATATATATATATATATATATATATATATATATATATATATATATATATATATATATATATATATAAATTTAATTTAATTGGTCCGCAATTTTTTGTTTATATATATATATATATATATATATATATATATATATATATATATATATATATATATATATATATATATATATATATATATATTTTTTTTTTTTTTTTTTTTTTTTAATGTAATTTTTTTTTTAAATATATATATATATATATATAAATTCAATTTAATTGCCACACCAGGCTATAAGCCGCAGATGTATACATTTTGAAATGTTTTTTGTTTTTTTTTACACATAAATATTTTGTAAATGTTTATTTGCATACCTAAATTGTTTCCAAACGGTGTCTGTAACACGGCAGTAAAACGGCTGATCAAACAAAACAGAAGTCATCGTCATGCTAGCTCTCCAATCAATAAATTAGCCCCGTCGTTTTATCAGCTGCAAGGTTCAAAGCGTAGGCACAATTTGGCCACTGTAACATTAAAAAGAGTTTGAACAGTAACACCGTGTTTAAATATAGGAAGAAAAAAAACAATGTACTTAAATGAATACCACTAGCTGTAATATATCACTTTATTTAACCTCTGAAGCAGGCCTGGGCAATTATTTTGACTCGGGGGGCCAAATTTAGAGAAAAAAATGTGTCTATTATCAGGAACACTAATACAAAACCTCACAATAATGAATGCTAAAAACGTTATGACAGACCGCCTTAAAAAACGGAATGGAATTTTACTTTTTTTTTACTGAATGAGACACCCAGAATGTACATGAAAATAAAGAATGTGGGATTTACAATATTAACTATGAAGGATAAAACACTGAATATTGACAACATATGAACGTCACACCCCCTCTCCATCCACATATTTGACAATCAAGCGAAACGCAACAAATGCCACAAACACAGCTATACATAAACGGGAAGGATAAAAAAAAACCACCTACAGTTTCCATCTTAAAGATCTAAAAAAAATTATTTGGGAATGTCCGGCGGGCCAGATTGAAAAGCTCAACGGGCCGCATGTGGCCCCCGGGCCTTACTTTGCCCAGGTATGCTCTAAAGGCTTCGTGGCCACATGCGTGGACAGCACCTTTTAGCACTTATTTCCAAAATTGTGTACACTACTGAATTGGGGTCTTATGGCCACTTATGTGGACACTTATACTGCCATCTGGTGGTGTCAGAAGAGTATAAAATACAATGGAATTTGGGGGGGGGGGGGGGTGTAAAAATAAGATTTAGCATGTCACTAAACATGAAGTACACGTTTGTGTACTTATGGACTAAGTACATCATATAAAAAGATGATTCTTAGTTTTTATTCTAATTAGGGTCCAATAAGCCCAAATAGCAAAAAGAAATAAATAAAAAAGCATGTAGACAAACAGCTTGGGCCTTAAGAGGTTAAATATGAAAATAATCTCATAGCATACACTGCAAAAACTGAAATCTAAGTAAGATGAAATGTGTAAAATAAGGGTGATATTTGCTTATTTTCTGTCTGATAAGATCATTCTTCTCACTACGCAGATTTTATGTTAGAGTGTTTTACTTGTTTTAAGGGTTTTGCTCCTAAATGATGTCAGTAAGATATTACAGCTTGTTGCTGAGATTTGATGAGCTATATTGAGTAAAACATGCTTGAAACTAGAATATCAACTGTTGTGTCATCAACACTCACAAGTAGAAAACTACTTTTTTAAACTAATCATTTCTTATTTCAAGCATGAAAACAAAAAATCATGATTTTGACACAATTGTGTCTCATAATTAAAACAGATGACAGCCAAATGGACTTTGCTGTTTTATTTTCAATGAAACAATAGAAAACACGTACTCATATAGTAGTACAGTTGGCACAGTACAGTAAACTGACATTTGATATTTAAACATTTAACATGTGATATTTCAAACAATTTCGAAGAGAAATAGTTCATGCACATTCAGATAAATTATTCAAAATTACAATTAAAAAATTTTTGTCCGGGGGCCGGGCTGTATATATGCGCACTAATTGACTGAAAGAGCACGCACTTGGCGCGATGATGTCATGTTATCCATGGAAAAATGCATTTTTAGACAATATGATTTGCCTGAGCGGCTAGGAGACCCCGAGAGTAACAAGCGCTTGCCTTGTTGTCTTTCCATTAAGAACAATAAACTAGTTTTTAGTATAAGTTTGCTGGTTTCAAGAAATGTAATGCCGAGCGCATATCATTATGTCAAGATAATGGCACTAGCATTTACTTCATTTAAGAATATGTTTCAACATATTGAGCAAAAAGGTCAAAAAAAAAAATTCTGCCAAGAAAAGTGCACTTGTTATTAGTGAGAATATACTTATTTTAAGCTATTTTGGGGTTCATTGAGGTTAGCTAATTTTACTTGTTTTGGAAAGTCTTGACAATTGGCAGATAATTTTGCTTAGTTCAAATAAAATACCCCTCATTTTTGTGAAATGAAAATGCACTTTTTGCAGTGCATTTTCATTGTTTTATTTGCTCGCCTGTGAACAAACCCGCTGTCCAAATACTTTTGGACCTGCATGTGATCAGCGTTGGACTCGCATCAATCGAAAACGCACGGAAAACTTTTTTTTCTTTTTCCGAATGTTTCCAATGTGACTCGATACCGTCGACGTGTCATTCCTCACTCTCAAGCACGCCGCTGCACAGGTGCGATAACAAAGCGTGGGAGCGTCAACAGGTGCACGACTGAAGGTTGAGCCGAGGTATAAATGCAGCGGGGGGAACCCTGGCCTCCTCTGCAGAAACATTGGAGACGCTTTGCAGACATGCTGAGGTTTTTGGTTTTGACTACTCTGGCGGCCCTAGGTAAGAAAACCACCCTGAAGTCCTCAAGTGTTGATCACTGGTCCACCGACTCTGCATCGGTTATTTGGACTAAGTTGATGATGTTTCCCAACCAGTGGTGGCCGAGCTGGAGCCCCAGCCCAGGTATCTGGAGGACAGCCTGGAGAGGGTGGTCGGAGGTGAGGTGGCCAGACCCAACTCTTGGCCCTGGCAGGTAATCCACGCAGTGTTTATACAAGGTTTGCGTTTCAGAGGTTTACGTGTACGACTATCCCGCCTCCGTTAGATCTCTCTCCAGTACCAGTCTGGCAGCAGGTTCTACCACACCTGCGGAGGAACCCTGATTGAGAAAGGCTGGGTCATGACCGCCGCTCACTGCGTGGACAGGTGATAAATATTTTATTTTGACAAGGTAACATGATGGCGACCACCACGGCATTCAATTTAAACCTTTATTTTTTTTTTTGGGGTGCAATTATATTGTTTTATTAAAAAACTTGGCAGGCACCAACCTTATTGTTGAAAATAATACAACATTCCTCTTTTTTTGTAGTTTACTTTTTTTTAAATTGCTAATTTAATTGTCGTTCTATTTGTAATGTTGTAAATCACATCTGTGGTCTATAAACTTTTTTAACAATTATTTTATTATTCAATTAAATTAATGAATGTTTTGTAAATTATTTCTACAATTTTGATTTGTTAAAAAAAAAAATTAAAAATACATCTTTATCCTTTTTATATATATATTAATACTTATTTTAAATGTTTTATATATATTTTTATTTTTTATTTTTATTAGATATTGACAGATCAACAGTCGTTGGAATTCTTTCTCTAATTTGTGGCGCACAATCATTTTTAAAGATTCTATATGCCAGTCTAGCAAATACAAAATATTTTTCTAAAAAACACATTGTAATAGAGTACTCCTCTTCGACTATTTTAAATTGCTAATTTTCATTCTATCTGTCTAACACATCTGTGGTCCATAAAACTTTTTTAACAATTGTTTTATTATTCAATTAAATGATTAATTAATTTATAAATTATTTTTTACATTTTTATTTGTTAAATTTATTTTTAAATAAATACATCTATATATATTTATACATATATATATATATATATATATATATATATATATATATATATATATATATATATATATATATATATATATATATATTTTTTTTTTTTTTTTTTTTTTTTTTTTTTAATATTTATATAATTTATATATATTTTAAAATACTTGTTTAAAAGGTTTTTATGCATATTTAATTCTATTTTTTAATATTTATATATATATATATATATATATATATATGTAAAGATTAAAAAAATAGAATATATATATATGTATATATATATATATATATATATATATATATATATATATATATATAAAGATTAAAAAATAGAATTAAATAAAAGTCAAGCAAATAGCTTATATATATATATATATATATATATATATATATATATATATATATATATATAATAGCTTATTTATATATATATATATATATATATATATATATATATATATATATATATATATATATATATATATATATATATATATATATATATATATATATATATATATATATATATATATATATACTGTATACTGTATATAAAGAATACAAAATTTAATTGAATAAAAGTATGGATGATAAAAACCTTTTAAATAAGTATTTAAAAATATATATAAATGATATAAATATAAAGATTATGTATGTATGTATATATATATATTCAATTTTGATTTGTTAAAAAAAAAAATTAAAAATACATCTTTATCCTTTTTATATATATATTAATACTTATTTTAAATGTTTTATATATATTTGTATTTTTTATTTTTATTAGATATTGACAGATCAACAGTCGTTGGAATTATTTCTCTAATTTGTGGCGCACAATCATTTTTAAAGATTCTATATGCCAGTCTAGCAAATACAAAATATTTTTCTAAAAAACACATTGTAATAGAGTACTCCTCTTCGACTATTTTAAATTGCTAATTTAATTTTCATTCTATCCGTCTAACACATCCGTGGTCCATAAACCTTTTTTAACAATTGTTTTATTATTCAATTAAATGATAAATTTATTTATAAATTATTTTTTACATTTTTATTTGTTAAATTTATTTTTAAATAAATACATCTATATATATATATATATATATATATATATATATATATATATATATATATATATATATATATATATATATATATATATATATATATATATTTATTTATTTTTTTTTAATTTTTTTTATTTATTTTTTTTTTTTTAATATTTATATAATTTATATATATTTTAAAATACTTGTTTAAAAGGTTTTTATGCATATTTAATTCTATTTTTTAATCTTTATATATATATATATATATTTTTATTTATATATATATATATATATATATATATATATATATATATATATATATATATATATATATATATATGTAAAGATTTAAAAAATAGAATATATATATGTATATATATATATATATATATATATATATATATATATATATATATATATATATATATATATATATATATATATATATATAAAGATTAAAAAATGGAATTAAATAAAAGTCAAGCAAATAGCTTATATATATATATATATATATATATATATATATATATATATATATATATATATATATATATATATATATATATATATAATAGCTTATATATATATATATATATATATATATATATATATATATATATATATATATAAATATATATATATATATATATATATATATATATATATATATATATATATATATATATATATATGTATATATAAAGAATACAACATTTAATTGAATAAAAGTATGGATAAAAACCTTTTAAATAAGTATTTAAAAATATATATAAATGATATAAATATAAATATTATGTATATATATATATATATATATATATATATATATATATATATATATATATATATATATATATATATATATATATATATATATATATGTATGTATGTATGTATGTATATATAAAGAATACAACATTTAATTGAATAAAAGTATGGATAAAAACCTTTTAAATAAGTATTTAAAACTATATATAAATGATATAAATATAAAGATTATGTGTATATATATATATATATATATATATATATATATATATATATATATATATATATATATATATATATATATATATATATATATATATATATATATATATATATATATATATATATATATATATATATACATATATTATATATCTTTATATTTGTATTATTTATTTATTTTTTTACTTATTTAAGTAGTTTTTATTTATACTTTTTTTTTTTTAGATATGACAGATCATAACAATTGTGGAGCACAATCATTTTTACCCCATGAGTCAACTTTTAAAGATGGTATATGCCAGTCAGGCAAATACAAAATATTTGAGGAAAAAACAATTGAGCAATTAAATCACTGCTCTGTATTAAATATAAAACAAAAATGTTTTTTTCATTTCTTGTTAAAAAAAAAATAGTGCTTTGTGGTGGGTCCTTATACTAAAACTAAGCAGCCATCTCCTCAACAAGTTGTAACTTTATCCCGCTTTCGAACACGACAGTCGCAGGACCTGGCGGGTGTTGCTGGGCGAGCACGACCTCAACAGCAACTCCGGAAGAGAGCAGGTCATGAGCGTGAGCAAGGTTTACATCCACCCCAGATGGAACTCCAACAACGTGGGCGGCGGGTGAGGACGTTGCTGTTATTGGTGGTATAATGCCATCCAATGCAGGTGTGCATGTGGTTCTGACTGAAGTGTGACCCAGGTATGACATCGCCCTGCTGCGTCTGACCTCTGAGGCCACCCTCAACTCCTACGTCCAGCTGGGCTCCCTGCCTCCCTCCGGACAGATCCTGCCCCACAACAACCGTTGCTACATCACCGGATGGGGACGCACCTCCAGTACGTGGCTCATCGCGTCAGAGTGCTGTTTATTTTCAGATTTACCCGATTTTACGGACTATAGAGCGCACAAGGGATATAAGCCGCACCCACCAAATCTTGTAATATTTTTCCCATATATTAGCCGCACCGGACTATAAGGCACACATATATATGTTGTGAAATGAGTAGAGATGTAGAGTAGAGTAGAGATGATAAATGCTTTAAAATGTAATATCGGAAATTATCGGTATCGTTTTTTTTATCATCGGTATCGTTTTTTTTTTTTTTGTTTTTTTTTTTTTATTAAATCCACATAAAAAACACAAGATACACTTACAATTAGTGCACCAACCCAAAAAACCTCCCTCCCCCATTTCTTTCTGTTATCAATATTCTGCTTCCTACATTATATATCAATATATATCAATACAGTCTGCAAGGGATACAGTCCGTAAGCACACATGATTGTGCGTGCTGCTGCTCCACTAATAGTACTAACCTTTAACACTTCATTTTACTCATTTTCATTAATTACTAGTTTCTATGTAACTGTTTTTATATTGTTTTACTTTCTTTTGTATTCAAGAAAATGTTTTTAATTTATTTATCTTATTTTATTTTATTTTTTTAAAAAACAACCTTATCTTCACCATACCTGGTTGTCCAAATTAGGCATAATAATGTGTTAATTCCACGACTGTATATATCGGTATCGGTTGATATCGGTATCGGTAATTAAAGAGTTGGACAATATCGGAATATCGGATATCGGCAAAAAGCCATTATCGGACATCCCTAGAAATGAGTTATTTATACGGAAATACTTTGTAAATGTTTATTTACATACCTTAATAGTTTCCAAACGGTGTTTGTAACAAGGCAGTAAAATGGCTGATCAAACAAAACAGAAGTCATCGTCATGGACCCACTAGCTGCGGAAGCTAGCTCTCCAATCAGGTAAACCAGGGGTCCCTAAGCTACAGCCCGCGGGCAGGATACGGCCCACCAAGTCCTAATTTTGATTATTTATTTTTTTTAAATATATATATAAACATATATATATATATACATATATATATTTTTTTTTAATCTTTCCTTTCTAATCCATTTTCTACCATTTGTTACTCTCTATGTCTATTAGCCGCTCAGGCAAATCATTTTTCCATCGATAACGTGACATCATCGCGGCAAGTTCGCACTCATACAGCCCGGCCCCCGGCCAAATTGTTTTAACCCAATGCAGCCCCCAAGTCAAAAAGTTTGAGGACCCCTGAGCAAAACAGACTAAAATACTCCACAATTTTACGGACTATAGAACGCACGGGGATATAAGCCGCACCCCACCAAATTTGTATATATTTTTCCCATATATTAGCCGCACCGGACTATAAGGCACACGTTGTGGAATTTGTTATTTATACGGAAATACTTTGTAAATGTTTATTTACATACCTTAATAGTTTCCAAACGGTGTTTGTAACAAGGCAGTAAAACGGCAGATTAAACAAAACAGAAGTCATCGTCATGGACCCACTAGCTGCGGAAGCTAGATCTCCAATCAGGTAAACCAGGGGTCCCTAAGCTGCGGCCCGCGGGCAGGATACGGCCCACCAAGTCCTAATTTTTTTTTTAAATATATATATATATATATATATTTTATTTTATTTTATTTTTAATTTTTTATCTGTCCTTTGTAATACATTTTCTACCATTTGTTACTCTCGATGTCTATTAGTTGCTAAGGCAAATCATTTTTCCATCGATAACGTGACATGAATATGGGTTGAAACATCTAACACAATTTCCCAACTCATATGGAAACGGGGTTTGTATACGCCGCAGGGTTTAAAGCGCAGGAAAAAAGTGGCGTTTTAGAGTCCGGAATTGATGCTATGTTTTGTGCCTAGCCGGAGGAAGCCTCTCCCCTCAGCTGAAGCAGGCTTACCTTCCTCTGGTCGGCCACCAGACCTGCACCAGCTCCAGTTGGTGGGGCAGCACCATCAAGACCTCCATGGTGTGCGCCGGCGGTGCCGCTGAGTCCGGATGCAACGTGAGCGCATAATAATAATAATAATAATAATAATAATAATAATAATAACCGGCAAAGTGGAAGAGAGAGTGGACTGTATGTGTTTTTGACCTCAGGGCGACTCAGGCGGGCCTCTGAACTGCCTGGTGAACGGCAAGTACTACGTGCACGGCATCGCCAGCTTCGTGTCCGGCAGGGGATGCAACGCCATCAGGAAGCCCACCGTCTTCACCCGCGTGTCCGCCTACAACGAATGGATGGACTCGGTTGGTGGCGTCCTGCAGGTTCTTATTACACGACACTATCGTGTTCTCCACTCATTTCTTTTTTTTCTTTCTGGTTTGCAGATCATGATGTAAACACACCAGTTTAAAAAAAAAAAAGACAGCATGTGGACCAAAGCATCGATTATTCGGTCCCACAAAATAAAGTTCCTTTACTTTACTTTAAATCATTACTTCTTTTTTTTCAGGCTAAACAAAAGGAGTGTTTTCTTACACTCAAATGCACTCCGTTTCATCGGATAGATAGATAGATAGA
>NC_084756.1:25171269-25191269 GCF_033978785.1 Entelurus aequoreus | reverse complement strand
AGTGTAGTGATAGTCACTGTCCTCCACATACTCCTCCTCCTCCTCGACCACTCCTGCTTCCGCAGGAGGAGGCGGAGGGTCATGTGCCGGAGGGCCTTCATCCTTCCTGATATCCATGTATTCATATTGAACCTCCTGACATCCCAGCTGCTCCGAGTTGTGGTTCCTGAGGGTCGGCGGCACGTCGCCCGTGCACGACGTCACCTGCGACGACACGGAGGACGTCCGCTTCTTGTCCCGCTTCGACAGCTGGCCGTTGTCTTTGAGGGGCTTGTTGATTCTCGGCGAGACGCTCGTCTGCTTGTTCATGTACTCGTACTCCTCGTCGGGCAGGTGGTCCAGGAGCCCCGGCGAGGGCGACTTGCCCGTCCTGCCGTTGATGACTCCCGACGGGCACAGCAGGGTTTCTGGGATGCGTGAGAGGGAAGTGAGTCCAGTTAGATACAGTATGTGGTCAAAACTTATGGACATTGGGCCTGATCTACCAAGATCCAAATAACAGGTACTAAACATTGTGTGCATACTATAATATTGTGTGTACTATTAGTGGGTCATCTAGACAATTGATAACAAATGCAAAAGTGGTGCAGACAGACCTATTTAATTTAGGTTTTTTCATTTCCCTCCCTATATGTGTGTGTATATATATATACATATATATATACATATATATACATACATATATATATATATATATATATATATATATATATATATATATATATATATATATATATATATATATATATACATATATATATATATATATATATATATATACATATATATATATATATACACATACATACATACATACATATACATATATATATATATATATATATATATATATATATATATATATATATATATTGTATATATGTGTGTGTATGTATAGATGTGTATAAATGTGTGTATATATGTATATGAACATATGTATATGTATTAATATCTATATATAGTGTGTATATATGTATGTATGTATATGTATACATATGTAGCATGATGGATTGATGTGTGTATATGTATATATACGTATATATTTATACATATATGTATAAATATATATTTATATATGTATATATACATATATAAATATATGTATATATATACATATGTATAAATATATATATGTACTGTATGTATATATGTATAAATATATATATACACACATATACATATATATTTATATATATATATATATATATATACTAGGGCTGCAACAACTAATCGATTAAATCGATTAAAATCGATGATTAAAATAGTTGCCAATTAATTTAGTCATCAATTCGTTGGATCTATGCTATGCGCATGCGCAGTTTTTTTGTTTTTTTAAATAAACCTTTATTTATAAACTGCAACATGTACAAACAGCTGAGAAACAATAATCAAAATAAGTATGGTGCCAGTATGCTGTTTTTTTTCTCAATAAAATACTGGATAGGATAGAAATGTAGTTTGTCTCTTTTATCCGATTATTAATCGATTAATCGAAACAATAATCGACAGATTAATCGATTATCAAATTAATCGTTAGTTGCAGCCCTAATATTTACATATATATATTTATACATATATATGTATACATATGTATATATGTATAAATATATGTATGTATGTATGTAATATATAAATACATGTAATATATATATACATATATATATATATATATATATATATATATATATATATGTATATATATATATGTATATACACAATCATACATACATACACACCAGTATATATATATATGTATATACACAATCATACATACATACACACCAGTATATATATATATGTATATACACAATCATACATACATACACACCAGTATATATATATATATATATACATATAACTAATTTGAGCATAACCGTGCTAGTTTTCATGAACATTACAGATGTGCTAAATATAGACGCAAAACATTGGCTGCAGAACAGTTTCGGCCTCGATAAATCACATTGCAGAGGCTAAATGATTATTTGTGCATCTCCTCCTCCTACATATACAATTGTGGGCGTTCTAATAAGCAACATATACCCTGCATATACATGAAGAGAGTCACGTTAACTAGATTGCGCTCTCTATTTAGCTCGTTTAAGAGGAGTGACTCGTTCCTCTTTGCCAGTTTAATATATGCAAACGTTTAGTAGATCAGGCCTGATGTGTCCACATTTTGTCACCAGAAATGACATTTGTGGCGCCCTCTACAGGTTGTGCTTTGGAAGACACGCTAGTGTTCATCCTTCCACCCCGAGAAAAATACCACTGTCGTGACATGCTCCTCCCCACTTCTGCTGTGCCTACAATGGGTATTAATCATGCTCTCACCTCTCTCCGGACTGTCTCCAGGCAGCACATAACCGTTTAGGTCCTCCTCGTACACATCTGGAGATGGCGTCTGAGATGGTCCGCCGGACAGGCTGTCCCTCTGGGACACGTAGGCGCTGTCCTCCCGGTGGCGTCCCCGCCTGGGGCTTCCGGTCTGACTCAAGCCCTCGATCATCTCCAAGCCACACCCCTCGAAACTCTCCGACACGGTCCGAGCGGAGTTGAGTCGAGCGCGTGATTGCGACGGGGCCTAGAAGAAAGTCAGTGAACGCCAATGCTTTTCTATTCTTTATCATGTTAATACTTATCCTGAACTGCTGCGTCGAATCCTTAAATAGAGGCCTATATACACTACCGTTCAAAAGTTTGGGGTCACCCAAACTATTTAGTGGAATAGCCTTCATTTCTAAGAACAAGAATAGACTGTGGAGTTTCAGATGAAAGTTCTCTTTTTCTGGCCATTTTGAGCGTTTGATTGACCCCACAAATGTGATGCTCCAGAAACTCAATCTGCTCAAAGGAAGGTAAGTTTTGTAGCTTCTGTAACGAGCTAAAGTGTTTTCAGATGTGTGAACATGATTGCACAAGGGTTTTCTAATCATCAATTAGCCTTCTGAGCCAATGAGCAAACACATTGTACCATTAGAACACTGGAGTGATAGTTGCTGGAAATGGGCCTCTATACACCTATGTAGATATTGCCCCAAAAAGCAGACATTTGCAGCTAGAATAGTCATTTACCACATTAGCAATGTATAGAGTGTATTTCTGTAAAGTTACGACTAGTTTAAAGTTATCTTCATTGAAAAGTACAGTGCTTTTCCTTCAAAAATAAGGACATTTACATGTGACCCCAAACTTTTGAACGGTAGTGTACAGTTAGCTATGCTCCGGGCTACATAATCGATGGTGAACCGGACTGTAATACTAACTGGTCCATTGCCAAACAGTAGGCACTGATCCAATTGGAAGTAGTTTTTAGGTAGATCATTCTTTTGCCGGTAGACGGTGATGCTATTGTGTCACATTAGAAGGCTAAACTAGCTACACAACAACTCAAACTAACATTGCTAACTCACACCGGTAGTCCTTGCACTGGATCTTATTTTATTCTTGCGGGTGTACCTAATAATGTGACAAATGCCCATACCTGTCCGGGGTTGTCGACGCCCGCTGTCATTGGCAGATAACCAGCAGCGACCGGTGAACTCAGCACCACCTGAACACACACGACTGCGTCACCGACAGGAAGTGACACGAGAATACCTTTAACAAGAAGATGATTTACTCTGTGGGAATCCAGCCTGGAGAGGCCATTGAGGCTTATGGAGTGAAACAGGTAGTGCGAGGGTGGGTGGAGGCCTTCCATTTCTACTTCCTCCCCCTGGTCCTCCAGCTCAAAGTCCAGATCCTCCAGGTCGTCCAGGTCTGCACTCCGGTGGGCTAGCTCTTCAGGAGGCGCGTCCTGCTCGCTGCGATCCTCCTAAAACATGCCAGCCATTAATACCACTTTGAGTATCTCACCAAGAACACACTCTCACTTTTAACGCAGTATTCCCAAGGGATGATAGTATCGAAAATAAACTTGGATATACTTAAGAGTAGTCAGTGTACAGCTTGTACGGACTACTTTAAGTTCCCAGTGTTGACAACCCGCTTATGTCATAATGTCCCGGTCCACTGTCTTGTTGTTATCACTAAAATCCTGGTAACAGTTAGAGATGCTACCTCAGTAGAAGCATTTAAGTCCCATCTTAAAACTCATTTGTATACTCTAGCCTTTAAATAGACCCCCTTTTAGACCAGTTGATCTGCCGTCTCTTTTCTACTCTGCCCCCTTCGTGGAGAGGGGGGGGGCACAGATTAGGTGACCACAGATGACGCGCTAGCTGTTCAAAGTCGGGACCACTCATCTGGGCATCAGTTGAGGACGTCTCTGCGCTGCTGACCTGTCTCCACCCGAGACGATCTCCGGCTGGCCCCACTATGGACTGGACTCTCACACTATTAACTAGATCCACTATGGACTGGACTGGACTCTCACACTATTAACTAGATCCACTATGGACTGGACTGGACTCTCACACTATTAACTAGATCCACTATGGACTGGACTCTCACACTATTAATTAGAACCACTATGGACTGGACTCTCACACTATTAACTAGATCCACTATGGACTGGACTCTCACACTATTAACTAGATCCACTATGGACTGGACTGGACTCTCACACTATTAACTAGATCCACTATGGACTGGACTGGACTCTCACACTATTAACTAGATCCACTATGGACTGGACTCTCACACTATTAATTAGATCCACTGTGGACTGGACTCTCACACTATTAATTAGATCCACTATGGACTGGACTCTCACACTATTAACTAGATCCACTATGGACTGGACTGGACTCTCACACTATTAACTAGATCCACTATGGACTGGACTGGACTCTCACACTATTAACTAGATCCACTATGGACTGGACTCTCACACTATTAATTAGATCCACCATGGACTGGACTCTCACACTATTAACTAGATCCACTATGGACTGGACTCTCACACTATTAACTAGATCCACTATGGACTGGACTGGACTCTCACACTATTAACTAGATCCACTATGGACTGGACTGGACTCTCACACTATTAACTAGATCCACTATGGACTGGACTCTCACACTATTAATTAGATCCACTGTGGACTGGACTCTCACACTATTAATTAGATCCACTATGGACTGGACTCTCACACTATTAACTAGATCCACTATGGACTGGACTGGACTCTCACACTATTAACTAGATCCACTATGGACTGGACTGGACTCTCACACTATTAACTAGATCCACTATGGACTGGACTTTCACACTATTAATTAGATCCACTATGGACTGGACTCTCACACTATTAACTAGATCCACTATGGACTGGACTCTCACAATATTAACTAGATCCACTATGGACTGGACTCTCACACTATTAACTAGATCCACTATGGACTGGACTCGACTCTCACACTATTAACTAGATCCACTATGGACTGGACTGGACTCTCACACTATTAACTAGATCCACTATGGACTGGACTCGACTGTCGCACTATTAACTAGATCCACTATGGACTGGACTGGACTCTCACACTATTAACTAGATCCACTATGGACTGGACTGGACTTTCACACTTTTAACTAGATCCACTATAGACATCTGCGGTCCCCCCCAAGGTTCCTCATTGTGCCCATTGGGTTGAGTTTTTTCTTGCCCTGATGTGGGATCTGAGTTGTGGCTTGTGAAGCCCTTTGAGACACTTGTGATTAAGGACTTAATAAATAAACTTTGATTGATTGATTGATTGATTGATTGATTGATTGAAATACCCCTCCAAGGTTTCTCATTGTCATCCCATTGGGTTGAGTTTTTTCTTGCTCTGATGTGGGATCTGAGCCGAGGATGTCGTTGTGGCTTGTGCAGCCCTTTGAGACACTCGTGATTTAGGGCTATATAATTAATCTTTGATTGATTAATTGATTGATTGATTGATTGAAAAAAAGCAGCTAAAATCGACAAAAATTAGCTGACCACTTTTGTCGACATAAATTGGAGACCCAAAGGGAACATTTAAAAAAAATTGATAGTTGTAGTTTTGTTAAATTGATCATTGTCTCCAGTAGTAAAAAAAAAACAAAAAACAAGAACTACTGTTTAGTGTAGTTACACAGCTTTAAAACAAGCAAAGTGACTTCCTGTTCACTGTAAATTCAATTCTGATTCTGATTATTTTCCCCCAAAAATGTGCATTTCACTCACATTTATGTCAATTCCCGTGATATTCTACGTTTAACAGCATATTCCCTTTTATTGGCCACATTTTCTGACTCTGTTCGCGGTTCATAAACGCGTAAATCATATAGCTTTACTTTCTTTTGTTGAGTTTAGCGATTGGTTATTGGGCATATTAGCGCTGTGTCAAATAAAAAGTCGCAACCATGATGAGATCCCAAACTTCTCGTAGACGTGCTTTCGAATTACCGTATTTTTCGGAGTATAAGTCGCACCGGCCGAAAATGCATAATAAAGAAGGAAAAAAACATATAAGTGGCACTGGAGTATAAGTCGCATTTTTGGGGGGAAATGTATTTGCTAAAAGCCAACAGCAAGAATAGACATTTGAAAGGCAATTTAAAATGTGTAAAGAATAGTGAACAACAGGCTGAATAAGTGTACGTTATATGAGGCATAAATAACCAACTGGTATGTTAACGTAACATATTATGGTAAGAGTCATTCAAATAACTACCGTAATTTCCGGACTATAAGCCGGTACTTTTTCCCCTCGTTCTGGTCCCTGCGGCTTATACAAGGGTGCGGCTTATTTGCGGCCTGTTCTTCTCCGACAGCGACGAAGAGGATTTCGGTGGTTTTAGTACGCAGGAGGAAGACGATGACACAATGATTAAAGACTGACTTTTCATAGGCTGGTTATTTTGATAACGTACAGGCGAGCACTTTGTATTACTTTGCACCGTTGTATTATTTGTACTCTGCACGAATGCTGTTCGCCATGTCAAAGATGTGAAAGTTTGATTGAATGATTGAAAGATTTATTGTTAATAAATGGGAGGCTTTGCGTTCCCAAACAGTCATCTCTGTCCCGACAATCCCCTCCGTGGTAGCAGGAACCCCTATATACTACGCTAATTACACATCAAAACCCTGCGGCTTATAGTCGGGTGCGGCTTATATATGGAGCAATCTGTATTTTCCCCTAAATTTAGCTGGTGCGGCTTATAGTCCGGAAATTACGGTATAACATATAGAACATGCTATACGTTTACCAAACAATCTGTCACTCCTAATCGCTAAATCCCATGAAATCTTATACGTCTAGTCTCTTACGTGAATGAGATCAATAATATTATTTGTTATTTTACGCTAGTGTGTTAATAATTTCACACATAAGTCGCTCCTGAGTATAAGTCGTATGAAAAAAACTGCGAATAGTCCGAAAAATAGGGTAATCGTTTTTTACATATTTTAATAATCGTGAGAAACCATCATTGAAATCAAAATTGTCCAACCATAAGTTTTCTTTAGATAGTCGAGTTCCCTAAGACGATAGAATAAAATGACCTCCTGTATCAAAACAGAATCTTAGTATCTTACCTTTATCACCAAGTAGCGAGGAGGGTCTCTCGCCATTCTGGTAAATTCATTGGCAAGCTCCTTGAACGTGGGACGGATGTTGTCGTCAATCATCCAACCTGCAGACAGTTTGAGATCACCTTTACTTTGTCGCACCGCAGACACCCGGTCCGTCCGTCCAGGTCACCCCCAAGAAGAACTCACATTTGACCATGACCATGTAGACATCTATCGTGCAAATAGGAGGCTGGGACAGTCGCTCCCCCTTTTCCAGCAGATCGGGAACTTCCTGCGGGCGCATGGTGGAGTAGGGCTCCGCACCGTGGGACATCATCTCCCATATTGTCACGCCTGCAAGTGAAAGCGGATTTCATGTTCAAATGTGGAGGTGATTGAAAAAAGTACAGCAGGAGTTCGCCTATTGCAGGGAGATTCAACTCTATTGGTTTGGGGGAGAACCAGCGTCCTCTGCAGTAGACATTTGATTTTGTCAGAGTGCTTTGTTGTTTCTAAGGATCTTCTGCAAAAAAGCGAGTCATGGATCCCTCTCGTGTTTTACCTGTGTGAAGTTGGACCCCCCCCCCCCCCCCCCCAACCCACCCTACCTTATCACAATCTCCACAAACCAGTCCCATTCGTTTGTGCTGAAAACATTTTCATCTGTGCCATTACGTTTTATGTTTTTTTACGTTGACATGTAATTAAGGTGTTATTAATCATGAAAAGAGACCCCGCCCCCTCCCAACTATTTAAACATCTTCCCAAGCGTGTCCCACTCGTATGCGCTGCCAAAGTTTTGGTGTAACTATTATAGTTTTTAAGTTAACGTTTAGTTTTTTTATGTTATTAACATGTAATTAACGTTTTAATCATAAATATAAGCGGACTATAATACTAACTGGCCCATTGCCAAACACAGTAGGCACTGATCCAATTGGATGTAGTTTTTAGGAATCTCCTTCTCTATTTTGATGCTATTGTCTCACATTAGAAGGCTAAACTAGCTACACAACAACTCAAACTAACATTGCTAACGTACCATTCACACATTTCTAGTAATTATTATAGGCCCCACTATCCCCCCCCCCCCAAAAAATATTTCAAAATGTTCTCAAAAATGTGCCAATTGTTTGTGCTGCAAAATGTTTTGGTCTATTATAGTTTTAAAGTTAACGTTTTATGGGGGGGGGGGGGGGGGTTAAAGTGTAATTAACATGTTATTCATCATAAATAGACACCCGCCTTTAACTATTTCAAAATCTCCCCAAACTTGTCCTAATTGTTTGTTCTGCAAACATTTTCGGTCTAACACTTATAGTTTTTAAGTTATTAATGCTTTATAGTTTTTATGTTATTAACATGTAATTAACGTGTTATTAATCATAGACATCCCCCGACAGTCATTTCAAAATCTCCCCAAACGTGTCCCAATCGTTTGTGCTGCAAACTTTTTATGTCTAACTATTATAGTTTTTAGGTTATTAACGCTTAATGGTTTTTATATTATTAACTTGTAATTAACGTGGTATTAATCATAAATGGACCCAAACGAGTCACAATCATCTGTGCTGCAAAAAAATGTTGGTCTAACCATTTTAGTTTATGAGTTACTAACGACTATAGGTTTTTATGTTATTAATGTGTAATTAATATGCTTATCAATCATAAATAGACCGGGTTATGAATCATAAAACGTTAATAACATCAAAACTATAGAGCACAAATGTAGCACAAACAATTGAGACACGTTTGAGGAGATTTTGACATGGTCAGGAATAATAACACATTATTATCATAAAAACCATAATAAGTCAACTTAAAAAAACGTAACAACACACAAAAAATTTTGCAGCACTAACGTGAAAAATGTGAGTCCCTCACAAGTTTTTTTAACTGAAGTCGCAGGCCACCAGTTGAATACCCCAAATAATGGAGACAAAAAGGAGTCAGCCAAGTAAGATTTATGTAAAACCGGCTGTGCTTAAAACATCATGTCGACGATGAAACCCAATGAAGGAAAAAGCTCTCTTGTTTTTTTTGCATTAACCAGCACGAGTCACTACACAAACTTTCAGCCTCATTTGCCTCAATTTTAACTTTTATGATTCATACTTTTATGATTCACTGTGAGGAAGTCGCTCCGAGGGTGCAAAGATTAGCGTTGCTTCAACCACAGACCTTCACAAAAAAATGGATTTTCAGAAAAAAAAAAACTATTTTTAATGACATAACAGTTGTTTAGAAATGTGTGAGTTAGCAATGTTAGTTCGAGTTGTTGTGTAGGTAGTTTAGCCTTCTAATGTGACACAATAGCATCATCGTCTACCGGCAAAATAAAGAAAGATCTTCTTAAAAACTACTTCCAATTGGATCAGTGCCTACTGGGTTTGACAATGGACCAGTTAGTATTATAGTCCGGTTCACGAACGACTATGTAGCCCGTAGCATAGCTAACTGTATTAACCGGCTTGAGCCTCTATTCAAGGATTCAACGCAGTAGTTCAGTAAAAGTATTAACATGATAAAGAATAGAAAAGCATTCTATTGTCAATATACCCATGCATACATCCAGGCTCTGGCATTGGAGAGATAATTACTCAATCTTAACCTTAGCCAGCGTTTCGTACCAGAAATTTCCGACCCGGCTTCCTCACTTTGTGTCCGCCACGTCGTCTCCTCATTCAGCCGACAAAAAAACCCCGGTAGACCGTAGACCGCATTGTCTCGCTATCTCACCAGGGATGTTGTGTTGCGGTGAAAGTCGAGTAAAAATTAAATCGGTGGTGGTGATCACCGGCGTCGATATTCCATACGGTCAGGCCTGGCCCTAAACAATCTGGCGCCCTAGGCAAGATTTTAGGTGGCGCCCCCCCCCCCCTCCTCCCCACATCGGCAGTGAAGTGTATATACTCACAAGAAACCGAATAGCTTTGTCTTTGACCTTTTTTTTTACTTAAAGAAAGCAAATTAACATATTATATGAGAATGTTATGTTATGATTATCTTTAACCGAATCACAGCAGTGCTCAAATTAAAAAACAGCATTCCCTCTTATGTGATATTGCTTAATTAACATTAATGATGTGCACTTTAACAACTAGGCTTACAACTATACCTAATATATAAAGGGGTGGAAAAGTGACTATTACCTGCAGGGTAGCTAACCAGAAGGCAATAACAATGTAAACAAAAACACCTGCTTAAAAGATCTAATACAAATGTCCCTGAGGAATGTAAGGTGGGAGTACTGTAATTACCTAACGTTACATTATTATTTTCCATAACAATTTAGCCCCCTCCACAATATTAACCCGACGTTAAAACAGAACTAGCTATTTATTGATTAGCAATTGCCGAATCATGTAACATTAGCTTAATGCTAAAGCCAGGTTACTATCACATTCTGTAACAGACAAATAATTTCATGTAGGCTAACGTTACCTACCTGCTACCTCTGTCTTTTTCTCGTTTCTCCTCCTCTTCTTTTATATTTTTTCTTCCCTGGGCACCTGACAGTTTTGGCCGTTTTGACATCTTGTGTTGATTTTTTGATGTGGTAAGAGTCATGATACGGGAAGGGAGGGGGCGCACCGTGCGGGGGGATGGGGGGGCGTAATGTTGTAACAAATAATATTTCTATTAAATAGGCTTTACTTTGCATTTTAATTAACGTGGGATTATTTTTTGTATTTAGAAATAATAGTACCAACTTTTTTTTTCTTTTTTTTTTCCTCCAACATTTGTGGCACTGGCGTGGCGCCCCCTGATGGACGGCGCCCTTAGCATTTGCCTATACGGCCTATGCCACGGGCCGGCCCTGCATACGGTCTTAGGAAAACAAAACCAAAACAACTTGTAAACAAGGCTGCCGGGGCGGGGACGAAAGGCTAGTCAGCGTGAAGGGGTGTGGTAAAAAGACGGTTTAATTTGCTTCTGACAACTTCGCCTCTCAAAACCAACCGTTTTTGAAGGAAGCCAAAAAGTGGCTTGAGAATAGGTCTTTCCAGCTTACTAATAGCTGTGTCTACCGACTCGTTCTAGTCAGAGCGCATGCTGCTAATTGCAGAAACTCGCCAGCGCGGTTGGACAAACAACTCCATGGCGATGAAAACTCACCGTAACTCCAAACATCGCTTTGATGAGTGTATCTGCGAAACAGGATGCTCTCCAAGGCCATCCACTTGATTGGCATCTAAAGATACAAGCCAAGTATTTCATTCAAATATCTTAGGGTGTGACATTTATTTTTTTGCTCGTCTACCAACCTTGACTTCATTGTAATAGTACTTCTTGTCGTCTGGGTACAGTAAGTCTGCGATGCCGTAGTCTGAGATCTGGGCGGTGTAGTTATTCTTCAGCAGCACATTTCTGGCTGCCAGGTTCCTGTGAACCATGCCGTTTTCCTCCAGGTAAAACATACCCTGGGCAGAGTGGAAAACAGCGTGAGGAACACACCAGACGGCCTGTTTTTGTGTAAGGAAGTGGGACTCCAGCCTGTTTACCTTTGCGATCTGCACACACCAGTTGAGGAGCCTCTGCGGACTGAGCTTGTTCTTGTTGTTCCTGACGTGGTCCAGCAGGGAGCCCTGGCTGCTGAGCAAGCTGACGAGCTGCAGATCTTGACCGGGGCAGATCCCGTGGATCCGGACTACGTTGGCGTGGCTCAAGCTTCCAATCGCCAACATGTGCTGCAGACAGAGAAGTCATGAGTGAGTTACATCCAGCATCGAAAATGAGTGCTTCAATAGCCAATTCTGTTTAGTCCGTTCTCACATCAGTCACTTCAAAGAATGTCTGCCGTCCAGTGCGATCATGAATTGTTTTTATGGCGACTGGGAGCTTCACCGTGTCTCCTTCAGGAATCCAAACACCCTGTACAATACGGAAAGCAGCCATTTGACAAAACTGCACAAAAGTTTTGCATGACGCTCCTGGTTACAAACCTTGTGAACGTATCCAAACACTCCGTTACCCAGCAGCTTGATCTTCCGCACCTGTGTGGCCGTCAGGATCCGAGGGTCGACTTTGGGACCCTTCTCTCCGGGATCCTGAGACTCAAAGCTCTAAGCAAACACAATGTAAAAGCAACTCTGTCATGTTTGTTCATGTCCTTCATTTCCAGATGACTGGCTTACAGTTGGGGACAAAGCAATGAATCCCAATGGCAGCCACTTTACAATCAGCGACAGTCATAAGCTGGGGCGGCATGGCGTAGTGGGTAGAGCAACCGTGCCAGAAACCTGAGGGTTGCAGGTTCGCTCCCCGCCTCTTACCATCCAAAAATCGCTGCCGTTGTGTCCTTGGGCGGGACACTTCACCCTTTGTCACCGGTGCCACTCACACCGGTGAATTGAATGATGAATGATAGGTGGTGGTCGGAGGGGCCGTTGGCGCAAATTGCAGCCACGCTTCCGTCAGTCTACCCCAGGGCAGCTGTGGCCATGAAAGTAGCTTACCACCACCAGGTGTGAATGAATGATGGGTTCTACATGTAAAAGCGACTTTGGGTACTTAGAAAAGCGCTTTATAAATCCCAGGTATTATAAGCTAAGCTGCTGCTTAAGGAAGATTGATGTAATTCATCCCTACGTACCGGGCATGTACCGTATTTTTCCGACTATAAGTCGCTCCGGAGTATAAGTCGCACCGACAGAAAATGCATAATAAAGAAGGGAAAAAACATATATAAGTCGCACTGGAGTATAAGTCGCATTTTTGGGGGGAATTTATTTGATAAAAGCCAACAGCAAGAATAGACATTTGAAAGGCAATTTAAAATGTCTAAAGAATAGTGAACAACAGGCTGAATAAGTGTACGCTATATGACGCATAAATAACCAACTGGTATGTTAACGTAACATATTATGGTAAGAGTCATTCAAATAACTATAACATATAGAACATGCTATAGGTTTACCAAACAATCTGTCACTCCTAATCGCTAAATCCCATGAAATCTTATACGTCTAGTCTCTTACGTCAATGACATCAATAATATTATTTGATATTTTACGCTAATGTGTTCATCATTTCACACATAAGTCGCTCCTGAGTAAAAGTCGCACCCCCGGCCAAACTATGAAAAAAACTGCGACTTATAGTCCGAAAAATATGGTAACGGTTTTGTAGATACCGCGGTATTGCCGTGACATGTGACAGTATCAAATGAAAACTTGGTGAGTGTAGTTTTCTTCTGGCGCTTAAATATAAACTACATCTCCCAAAATCCTCTGCACAGCGTGGGGGCATGGAACGCCAATAAGCAGGAAGTGACGTATGTTTGTACTCGTGGTAGATAGGACGAATAGTTTTTAGGACAGTTCCTGAAAATTTCCATCAAAATATGTCCATAACTGTGTGAGTTATGTTGCTAACAAACACACAAACAAGCCCTGGCGAACACAAAACCTCTGTGGCAGAGGGAAGAAAGTCTGCATTCTGAAAAGCAAAGCGCACCACCTTTGTCTCGAGCGTTTCCAAGCCGACACAGAACTGGTCCCGTCGCACCCCAGGGAAAATACTCAAAAAAACTGTACACCGCGAGAAATAGGAGTAAACTGAAAAGCTCCTCAATACATCCATCCATCCTTTTTTCCACCACTTGTCCCTCTCAATGTGGCCCAGAAAAGATATTTGACGCTAAACATTCGTTTATGACATATTTACATTATTAAAAGTTATAGAATAGAATAGAAAGTACTTTATTGATCTCTGGGAGGAAATTCAGCAACACAGTTCGCTCACAATAGACAAGAATAATATTAAATAATATAATATATATTATATATATAATATATAATATATAAATATATTCTACATATACTACATATACTCTGCATTTAAATGCAATCATTATGTTCTTGGTTTTTCAGAAAAACATAATTTTTCCGACTGATTTAAAAATGTCCAGTGTTCAGGACACTTTATTGGCTTTATTATTTTACATTTGTTACACACAATGTTTACATTGGCACTTTAAGATACTCAACTCAAAGTTTTTGTTGATATTTTTTTGAACAATGGATGTTCCGCACTTGAAAGTGCATGTTTGTAGTAATAAATATGATTCGAACATTTGAGCATTATGTTTGTGTTCAATTACAGTAAGTGCTTTTATTTTATTTTCCTTTATTTATTTACCTGCCACTTCATTTTACACATTTTAAAATTTTTACATATTTTGTTTAATTTTTGGACATTCACCACAATATTATCGTGCTGTGCCGTTAATACCGTGATAATCATAAAATTGGTAATAAAAGTTAAAAATATTGTCGGACTTTGTGTGATTTCTTCTGGGGGCTACAATATATCATATTACTTTAATTTGTTTTCCATCCATCCATCCATTTTCTACCGCTTGTCCCTTTCGGGGTCACGGGGGGTGCTGGAGCCTATCTCAGCTGCATTCGGGCGGTAGGCGAATACACCCTGGACAAGTCGCCACCTCATCGCAGGGACAAGTTTTCAAGTAAAAAAAAATATATATATATGTTCAAGGTGTGGCGGAAATGAACGCGTCACATTCAATTACATAAAGAGGAAACTCTGTCTTTATGATATATCTTTTAAATTATTGATATATTTGCTATTTATTTTATTCAAATTATTTTAATTCAAGGACAACATGTTTGCAGTTGTTTATGTTCGATTTAAAGCTGTTTACACGAAAACTAAGCAGTTTTGTTTTGCATTTCGTTTCCTTACCGTTGCAAAAATGAACCAAACCATAACCGTAAAATCAAGTTATTGTAATTTCCGGTCGATTTTTCTGCCCACACTTTGAACCCTGCACTTCATACAAAGCTGCGGCTAATTTATGGATTTTTCTTTTAGGGTTTATGAGCTATGCATGCCGCCAATATATTTAGCCTCAACACATCAGACTAATGACATTGCTGAATGGGTCACATTAAATCAAACGCATTCACACAGTCATTCAGTCAGCCATTTACTGCGTTATGGACTCACCTTCATCTTGGAGAAGAAACAACAAAATGCACACAACGCAGCCCTAAAGCCAAAGAGGATCGACGCAACCGCCGAAAAAGGAAAAACCTGCCGCATGGAACGGAAAACCACTATCACGAACGGATTTGTTACATTTGTGAATGAACACAAGGGCATGTGTAAATATTTCATGTTTTATGTGTGCACATGAGGGTTACACACCTGTGCTGGCACTTTATGTGCAAAATAACATTTGTCCAAAAATGAGTTGGGCGCGGCTATAGCCCGGAAATGACGTTACCTTGCAAACCGTGACGATGGCGTACCGTTACACCCCTGTTACCGCGTGCATTAAAATGTGTTCTTTACCCTTTTTCATAATGTCAAGAAACCCAGTAGAATAACAAACCCAAACCAAAGCCTCACCTCTCCACTGGCCATGTATCTCCTCATAGCTCGTTTGCGACGGATGGCGAGGCCTCTGCGATACAGAACACTCAGCACGAAAACAGAGAAGCTGGCGAACAGAAGGGCGATGACTCCCAGCACGATGGCTGTGGTGGCTTGCCTGGAGACCAAAGAGACGATATCACTTTGCTGACACTAAATTATGAGCACAAAAAAGATTCCTACCCAGAAATGGATCTGGAAGACCCGACACAGTCCCCAATTGTTGGACCTAAGCACCTATAGAGAGAAATGATAGAAAAGTGAGTCAGCTTCATGCAGAAAACACACAGCGTTCTTCGCATAGACGTTGTCGTCTTACCCTTGGGTGCAGTTGGTGTGACACGGCTCACAGCGGCCTTGCTTGTTTGGGTACTTGAAGATAACTCCCTCGCCTCCCATCACACCCTCGGGACACAAAGACACACAGTGGGGGCCGTCCTGGAGGTTGGCGCATGCGACACACTGATCGGCTCCCTAACGGGGCGCAGAATTTGAGGTGAGTGTTAAGTACAGACAAAAAACAAACAGTAGCAATACCAGCGCTGGAGAGAACTCTATGGTCCCTCTACACCAGGCCTGGGCTATTATTTTGACTCGGGGGCCACATTTAGAGAAAAAAATGTGTCTGGGGGCCGGTATATCTATTTTTAGGAACACTAATATAAAACCTCACAATAATGTCTGATTGAATGCTAAAAACGTCATGACAGACCGCCTTAAAAAAACGTAATGGAATTTTACATTTTTCTATGACGGATAAAACACTGAATATTGACAAAATATGAATGTCACACCCCCTTTCGATCGACATATTTTACAATCAAGTGAAACGCAACAAAAATGCAACAAACAGTGAAATATGAACACGAAGGGTACAAAATAAACCCACCTACAATCTGATATTTGCTGAATTTCCCCCAGGGATCAATAAAGTACTTTCTATTCTATTCTATATATCACTAAGCTTTAGAACTTTGTTGTGAAAATGTCCTTCCGCGTCTGTGGAAACGCTTCCCGCCCACACTGCTTGGTGCCTCGTCTGAGCTGCTGTGACGTAGATGACCATAGTAACTAATTAGATGACCATAGTAACTAATTAGATTACCATAGTAACTGGTATATCATCCATAAGCGCAGATTCCAAGCATTGAAATACTTAGTATAGTTGAAGACTTCCGGTCATCATAATGGCAGCTACAGTTTACATCTTAAAGATCTAAAAAAGTTATTTGGGAATGTCCGGCGGGCCAGATTGAAAAGCTTAACGGGCCGCATGTGGCCCCCGGGCCTTAATTTGCCCAGGTCTGCTCTACACACATGCCTTTGTCCACCTTGCCGCCCCTTGAACAATTTCCCTTGTGGATCATTAAAGTTTGTCTAAGTCTAAGTCTCCCTGGCAGAGTTGTTTGAGGGTTGTCCAACGAAACCAGAAGTTAGCCTAAGTGTGTTGTTTTGGACACACACATTTGTCTACTCTCTCTTTGTCTTGTTCCTGGCACCTCTTCTCACCATCGAAACCAAATAAGATACTGTGGGCCTGATTTACTAGGATCCAAATACCGTGTGCGAAACAAAGTGTGCAAACAATAAAATTGCATGCATTATGAGTAGGGATGTCCGATAATATCGGACTGCCGATATTATCTGCCGATAAATGCTTTAAAATGTAATATCGGAGGCCGCTGCATACACGGACGTAGGGAGAAGTACAGAGCGCCCATAAATCCTGAAGGCACTGCCTTTGCGTGCCGGCCCAGTCACATAATATCTACGACTTTTCACACACACAAGTGAATGCAAGGCATACTTGGTCAACAGCCATACAGGTCACACTAAGGGTGGCTGTATAAACAACTTTAACACTGTTACAAATATGCGCCACACTGTGAACCCACACCAAACAAGAATGACAAACACATTTCGGGAGAACATCCGCACCGTAACACCACATAAACACAACAGAACAAATACCCAGAACCCCTTGCAGCACTAACTCTTCCGGGACGCTACAATATACACCCCCCGCTTTTAGAGAGCTGTATTATTTTCAGTTTCGTGCCCAAGGGACGGATTTTATTTAACACTATATTAGTATTTATACACCTATAGTGATCACAGAGACAGGTTATTTTTGTGTTACTGTATATATTTGTTTTTCTGAAAAATCCCACTTAATATACTTTGGGTAACAACAGTCAATATTTTTTTTTTTTTTTTTTTTTTTAGGGGGGTAACAACAGTCAATATTTATTTATTTATTTTATTTTCTTTTTTTCTTATAAAATAAAAGTGAGCTTTTGTTAAACCAAATATTGTGTGTTTTTTTCCATATACAACAACCTATCTGGATTCGATAAGAGAATCGATTAGGAAACGGTTCGATAAGAGGATTCGATAATGGGCTCGAACTCGATCATTTCTTATCAAACATCATCCCTATGTACAACCATATATACATATAAACCCATATATACACATAGAAATGGGACCCACTACCTCCCTGCTTGGCACTCAGCATCAAGGTTTAGAATTGGGGGTTCGATCACCAAAATGATTCCCGAGCGCGGCCACCGCTGGTGTGGTGAAATGTGTCCTCTACATTTGACCCGTCCCCTTGTTCCACCCCCTGGGAGGTGAGGGGAGCAGTGAGCAGCAGCGGTAGCCACGCCCGGGGATCATTTTAGTGATTTAACCCCCAATTCCAACCCTTGATGCTGAGTGCCAAGCAGGGAGGTAACGGGTCCCATTTTTATAGTCTTTGGCATTGGCGTTGTTAGGGGGGCTCAAGCCCCCTAAAATATTCTTAAGCCCCCCTAAATAATTTGGTGTTATATATATATATATTTTTTTTTTTTTTTACAAATACATGCCGACATATTCATTATAAAGTGGCCCGAATATGAGTTGAAATAAATAATCATATAACCTGTCATTATTCACTCAGTTTCCCCTCACTTCATAGCGTAAGGTAGAGAGCCCCTTTAGTGCGTCGGTATCCAATCCATTCCACTTGTTCATATAGAAAATGCCCACATCACTCAAATTCCAGTCCGCATTTTTTCTGCGACCTTGCTTGCGGTCCTGCAGGTGTACGAAGCACATTATCTTCCTTTACAATGACTGAAGCTGCAAGAAACTTTGTGTGTGCAATTGTAAATAATTTAGTTTTTAAGTTTTGTGTTTCTTGTAGAATCTATATAAAGTAATATACATTAGCCTATTGTTAAAATAATGCAAAAAAACGCATTAATATATTTGTTTTATTGTATTGTTACATTAATAGCTGTTGTAATATTATAGGATGGCTTGTTAAACATTTCATAGGATTTTCAGAGGGAGGAAAAACCAAGACATTTATTATAAAATGTAAAATGAATAAATACATAAAAAGAAAAATTTAAAAAAATGGTTAAAAGCCATCGTCCTGGGGACCATTTCATTTCGTCCCGTGCATTTTTTTAAAATAATAATAATAACAATGAATAATTTCTAAGTCTTTGTTAGCCGTTTGTGAAGTTTTGTGCTCGTGCGCAACGTGCGCATCCCGTGCATCTCCTGGGGGCCAAGCCCCCCCTGTCCTTAAAAGCTAGTGACGCCCCTGGTCTTTGGTATGACTCACAACCTACCGATCTCAGGGCGGACACTCTAGCCACAAGGTATTTATTTTAAGTAATACAGAAATGTATCACAGCTCTTCCCTATTTATAAAGTATTGGAAACGCAATGTGGCAAGGGATGGCTGTAGTGCCACTAGCAAACCACCAGATGGCAGCAACACATTTGGACGCTGGCTACATTTTCAATGCACTGGCTGTCACACCAGGTGAGAAGTGTTCCAGTTCAGACTCAAGGAAGTATGTTACCTGGCCTGTGCAGGTCTGCTTTCCCTCCTGGACTTTACACTCAGAGTGGCAGTGCATACATTCCCCTGAAGCGTCGGCAAACTCTCGCCTCTCCCTGCATTCAGGGCGACAAGTCCTTTAACAACACACCAAGCAACTGGAAAGCGGTCTTTGGTGAAAACTGACCCCGTCAGGAACATGCAGTCTGCCACACAAGTTCCTCCTCTGCTGTATTTGTTGCAGGACAGGCACTGGTCAGGTCCCGGACCCC
>NC_084756.1:25163769-25168769 GCF_033978785.1 Entelurus aequoreus | reverse complement strand
CCCCACGAGCCATTAACGCTATCACAACATGGCATCGTGCGGAGAGCTGATTGTAATATGCTGTCCCGTTTGTGCGGCTAAATTAGGGAAACGTTAGAAAATGCATTTTAAAAAACTTTTTTTTTGAGTTTTAACCTCTTCAGGCCCAAGCTGTTTGTTTACATGCTTTTTTTTTATTTCTCTTTGCTATTTGGGCTTATTGGACCCTAATTAGAATAAAAACTAAGAATCATCTTTTGATATGATGTACTTAGTCCATAAGTACACAAACGTGTACTTCATGTTTAGTGACGTGCTAATTGTTATTTTTACACTTTTTTTTTTTCCAAATTCCATTGTATGTTATACTCTTCTGACACCACCAGATGGCAGTATAAGTGTCCACATAAGCGGCCATAAGACCCCAATTCAGTAGTGTACACCATTTTGGAAATAAGAGCTAAAAGGTGCTGTCCGCACATGTGGCCACTAAGCCTTTAGAGGTTTAAGGCACATAGTACCGTATTTTCCGCACTATAAGGTGCACCTAAAAACCTCCAATTTTCTCAAAAGCTGACAGTGCGCCTTATAATCCGGTGCGCCTTATATATGGACCAATATTGAGCCACAACAGATCTCGCAACTACGGGATGCATAACGTAACCCCAGCCTCTACTGTAGCGTCTATTCTATGCGCCTTATAATGCGGTGCGCCTTATATATGAAAAAAAAAATTAAAATAGGCCATTCATTGAAGGTGCGCCGTATAGTGCGGAAAATACGGTACAGTACAGTTTTTACCGTGACGGCAGAATTTTTGATTGAAGTCTTCAAACAGAGCTGTCCTTATAACAATCGGATATCATTTATCCTGAATATCAATGATGAGGAAAATATCATGAATTCTGGACTATATATTACTTTTTTCCTACGCTTTGAGCCCTGCAGCTTATAAAACGGTGCGGCACATTTATGGATTTTTCTTTGCTGAAGTTTTACAATACAACTAAAACAATTCTTAATTACTGAACCGTCCCATGTGTGATGTCTATCAGGGTGTTTTCATGCATATTTGTACGTGCTATTGTAATGCAATGTAGCTAGCGTCATTAGCATTAAGTAATACGCTAACACGTTCACGAATGTCTGTGTTAGTATTATTAACTTATAATGGCATTATTTTTGCATTGTTTCACAAAATCTTCATTAAATTCACCAAAACGTCACCGTGGAGTTATTCAGTCTGTTTAGCTGATTGCAAAGCTAGCTTTCGCAGCTAGTGGGTCCATGACGATGACTTCTGTTTTGTTTGATCAGCCATTTTACTGCCGTGTTTTATTTATTTATAAATAAACATTTACAAAATAGTTCTGTGTAAATAACTCATTTTGCAACATATATATCTGCAGCTTATAGTCCGATGCGGCTAATGTATGGAAGAAGAAAAACATTTACGGAAATTTAGTGGGTGTGGCTCATATATGTGCGCTCTTTAGTCCAGAAAATACGGTATTTATACATTATACAACTTTTTTATTCGTGTATTCATTAACAATAACCTCCTAATTTATTTTAATGAGCAATAATATTACGGGATATTCATTCATTTGTTATTTGACGTGTTGAACACAGGAAATAAACATACTTTTTCCCTAATTACTGCAAAAAGAAGAAGGGTTAGTAATAAATAAGCTCTGCTTCTTCCCACTCCTTTTTGGACATGTTGAACTGTGCAAGTGGAATCATGAGACTTACTTCAAGGTAACATAAAACGATTACAGTCTATTGTTTCTGAATGGATACACACACGTTATAGTCGAGTACAACTGGTCATTTGAACACAAATGAATTTATGGCAACAAGTCCTACCTTTAGGACAGAGACCTCCGCAGGGCTCACAACTTTTTAGACCGTTTTTCTCCATCTCCATTTTACCCAAAGGACAGTTGCTCACACACGAGCTGCCATCCATCACAAAGTTTGCTGTGAAAGGAGAAGACAGATGTTCGTTAATGGGGGAAGAACAGCATTGAGTAGGGGTGGGCGGATCCATGCAAACATCAACAGCGGTGATTCCCATACTGTCATTTATTTGTGGCGGCCCACCACAGATACATTTGGAACCTTACAAATAATTGCACGGTCGCCTGTTCGCACTCGCTCACAAACTCATCTTAATATCTGTGAATATAGCTTGCCGTTACACTGCCGTACATCAGCTGGCATACGGAGAGGCAGCTGATGGGGACCTTCTATCGCTCGGCTGTCGTACTGCACAACAGTGTGGTACGCCAGCTGCACTGAAGCAGACAAACAGGCCATTCAGAGGGTCATAAAGTCTGCACAAAAAAATCATCGGCTGCCCCCTCCCCTCCCTGAAGGATTTACACAACTCCCGTTGCCTCAACAGAGCAAAAAGCATCACCCAGGACAGCACACACCCTGGCTTCCACCTGTTCCACCTGCTACCATCGGGCAGGCGCTACAGGTGCATCAGAGCCAGAACAAACAGGCTCAGAGACAGCTTCTTTCCCAGAGCTGTCACCATCTTGAACTCTAACTTATAATAATAATTCACCCCTATACAATATCCTACCCTAATACCCTACTGTGCAATATTACCCTTCGAGTGCAATACATCCGACACTGATTGTTATTTATTACTCCGGTACCCTTGTCTTGTTCTGTATATTGTACAGTATTTTGTATTTCTATAGTGTTCTGTATAGGATTGCTTATTATTTTTATTGGATAGTAGCCTGTTTATTTCAATTGTTAGTTTTTTCTTTATTACCTCTAGTGTAATTTATTTTTACCCCATATTTGTTCCCACTACCGCACCTTAAATTGGAGTCTTTAATCTCGTTATATGCAAATATGACAATAAAGTAAATTCTATTCTATTCTATACATACCAGGGGCCTCATGTAATAAGAGTTGTGTGGATTTCCTAATAAAATAAACATACGTTCAAATCCAGAAAACATTGTAAGCAAGTAAAAATCGCAAATTTTTTTTTATTACATCGCAATAACGACCATATTGCAAATAGTTGAAAAAAATATACTAAATAGGTGTATTATTATTTGTGCTATGGCGCCATCATTTGGTCGAGTTCGCTCACTGCAGGTGCTGCATTGCTCTTCTGTTTTAGATTGAGCTTTCACCCGGAAGTGCAAACGCCGTTCCGTCTTCAAGCCGCCCATAGCGTTTCTACTCGTATGAATCCTTCATTCATCCCTCCCAGCAACTACTATAATAATGACATCGCAATCAACTACGCACGCCCACACCCTGCCCGGGCCAAGCCACCTTTATAAATACGCAAATCATAATAAAAGTGGCTGAGTGCTTGAGCTCGGCACGGTCTGCCCAATCACAAGTAATATAAAACATGCCAGGGCTATTAAAAAGGATACGTAAGACTTCGACTGTGGTTTGATGACTCAATTTATTATTAGAACGCAGGAGAGATTCTTGTGGTAGCAGCCGTATGTGACACAAAGTCAGGACATTCCTCTACCACAGTGTTTTTCAACCTTTTTTTGAGCCAAGGCACATTTTGTTCATAAAATAAAATACGAAAGCACACCACCAGCAGAAAAGGTTAAAAAATGAAACTCCACCAGGTTGTCATGCCTTATTTTGAGTTTGTTGTTGTTTCATGTGTGTAGTGCTTTAGTTTCTGTCTTGCGCTGTTAATTTGGTGACCCTTCCTGTTTTGTTGTCACGCCTTCCTTTGAGTTCCAATGCCCGCACCTGCTTTGTTTTGGCAATCAAGACTATTTAAGTTGTGCGTACTCTATCCTTCTTTGTGGGGACACTGTTGATTGTCATGTCATGTACGGACGTACTTTGTGGACGCCGTCTCCGCTCCACACGCTGTAAGTTTTTGCTGTCGTCCAGCATTCTGTTTTTCTTTACTTTGTAGCCAGTTCAGTTTTACTTTTGTTTTGCATAGCCATCCCTATGCTTCAGTGCCTTTTGTTCATTTTTGGTTTAAGCATTACATACCTTTTACATACCAAAAAAGGTTGAAAAACACTGCACTAGACAACGGCACATTATTATAATTATTGATTTGCAAAAAATATTTTTTGGCCCAATTAGGTGAAGTTGCATAATTTCCCACGGCACACCAGACAATATCTCACGGCACACTAGTGTGCCGCGGCACAGTGGTTGAAAAACACTGCTCTACCAGTCTCCGCCTAAGGAGTCACAGGAACACATTCTGACAGCAATAGGCAGCAAAATGATCGTCTAGATAATTTAATAGAAGTCCTTACAAATATGAAAATTGGTTGTTTTTTTTACTTGAAAACAAATACAAGTGATATAATGTATGAATGGATCTATGTATATAGTAATGGTGTAAACAAAAACTTGATTGTCTAGTGAATCGTGATTCTTAATTTAAAAAAACAATAGTTTATATATATATATATTTTTTTATTATTATTTTTTTTTTATTATTATTTTTTTTTAAATTTGAATACATTTTTTAAAATTTTCTTTTATTTATTTATTTTTTCATTTTTTATTTTAATAAATAAAATAAACAAAATTTAAAAAAATGTATTAAAAAAATACAATTAAAAAAATCAAATTATATATATATATATATATATATATATATATATATATATATATATATATATATATATATATATATATATATATATATATATATATATATATATATATATATATATATATATTATTTTATTTATTTATTTATTTTTTTAAATACATTTTTTAAAATTGTATTTATTTTTTTAAATTTTTTTTTCCATTTTAAATTTTTTTCTCTGTCCTGTCCAGCCACTCGGGCAGATCCTATTGTTGTCTGCTGTACATATTTACTTCAGAAAAGAGAAGTGTTGGATACGTCTCTTGTTGCCTTATTTGTATTTGACTTTATTACATATTTGGGTAGAATTTTATTAAACAAAACCAGTTTTATTAGGTGCTATAGAAGTTTATCAGAGCTGGTCATTTATTTTATGGAGGAATGTAGT
>NC_084756.1:25156269-25158769 GCF_033978785.1 Entelurus aequoreus | reverse complement strand
CACAAGTAAACCAGCTGCAGGACTGCTTGTATCGCACACGACATATCACACAAGTAAACCAGCTGCAGGACTGCTTGTATCGCACACGACATATCACACAAGTAAACATGCTGCAGGACTGCTTGTATCGCACATGATATCACACACAAGTAAATATGCTGCGGGACCGCCTGCATCGCACATGATATTACACACAAGCAAAAACTCTGCAGGACTGCTTGTATCGCACATGATATCACACACAAGTAAATATGCAGCAGGCCTGCTTGTATTGCACATGATATCACACACAAGTAAACACGCTGCAGGACAGCTTGTATTGCCCATGATATCGCACAAGTAAACATGATGCATGACTGCTTGTATCGCACATGACATCACACACAAGTAAACCTGCTGCAGGACTGCTTGTATCGCACATGTATTACACAAAAAAAACATGCTGCATGACTGCTTGTATTGCACATGATATCACACACAAGTAAACATGCTGCAAGACAGCTTGTATTGCACATGACATCACACACAAGTAAACATGCTGCATGGCTGCTTGTATCGCACGTGATATTACACAGAAAAACATGCTGCATGACTGCTTGTATCGCACGTGATATTACACAGAAAAACATGCTGCATGACTGCTTGTATTGCACATGACATCACACACAAGTAAACCTGCTGCAGGACTGCTTGTATCGCACATGATATTACACAAGTAAACATGCTGCAGGACTGCCTGTATCGCACATGATATCACACACTAGTAAACCCGCTGCAGGACAGCTTGTATCGCACATGATATGACACACTAGTAAACATGCAGCAGGACTGCTTGTATCGCACATGATATCACTCAAGTAAACATGCTGCAGGACTGCTTGTATCGCACATGATATCACTCAAGTAAACCCGCTGCAGGACTGCTTGTATCGCACATGACATCACGCAGAAATAAACACGCTGCAGTACTCCTTGTATCGCACATGACATCACACACAAGTAAATACGCTACAGGATCACTTTTATCGCACATGATATCACACACAAGTCAACACGCTGCAGGACTGCTTGTATCGCACATGATATCACACACAAGTCAAGACTCTGCAGGGCTGCTTGTATCGCACATTTGACATGCTAGCTCAGAGGTGTCAAAGTGGTTTTCACTGAGGGCCACATGGCAGTTATGTTTGGCCCCAGAGGGCCGATTCTAACCGTGAATACTATTATCACACAATTTTTTAATGCATTTTATTAGTAGATTTTTTCAAAACTAAAATGTAAAAAAAATATGGTAAGTTGCAATAATTTCACCTCAAAATGTAGTGTATATTACTGTAAATGGAAAAACAGTACTGCTTCTTTTAAATGGTAAAAAAAAAGGCAGTTGCCAGAATTTTACTGTAAAATGTACATTTGTTTTTTTACTGTAAATTTAAAAAATTATTTTAGCACCTGAGCTGCCAGTTTTTTTGTTTTTTTGTTTTTTTACCGCAAATCAGCAATTGTATATTTTTCAGTGTAGTAATGTAAATGCTGAAACGACACCACAGTAAAAAAAAAAAAAAAAAAAAGCAATAAAAACCACAGTAAATTTCACAATTTTACCATGAAATCTATTGCTACTTTTACATTGCACAATTTGATGGATAACTTACTTTGAAATCATTATTATTAGTATTTATTTCTATTTAAAAAATGGTTCGAATGTTTGAAAATATATATTTTTGCATAATTAGACAATATTTAAATTAACATAATTTGCGATTACGTGGAGTACAAAAGGTCTTTTTTCTCCCAAAATAGAAATAAATAATACATTTAGTAAGAAAAGTTACAGTACTATTTCCAGGCTTTCGAGGGCCAAATAAAATGAAGTGGCGGGCCAAATCTGGCCCCCGGGGCTTGAGTTTGACACCCGTGTGCTAGCTGGAGGCTCTAATGCAGGGGTGTCAAACTCATTTTAGATCTGCGGCCACATGGAGAAAAATATACTCCAGAGTGGGCCGAACTGGTAAAATCACGGCATGATAACTTAAAAATAAAGACAACGCCAGATTGTTTTCTTTGTTTAAAAATAGAACAATCACATTCTGAAATTGTACAAATCATACACTGCAAAAACTGCAATCTAAGTAAGATGAAATATCTCAAATAAGGGTGATATTTGCAAACTTTCTGTCTGATAAGATAATTCTTCTCACTAAGCAGATTTTTTGTTAGAGTGTTTTACTTGTTTTAAGTGTTTTGCTCCTAAATGATGTCAGTAAGATATTACAGCTTGTTGCTGAGATTTGATGAGCTATATTGAGTAAAACATGCTTGAAACTAGAATATCAACTGTTGTGTCATCAACACTCACAAGTAGAAAACTACTTTTTTAAAGTCATCATTTCTTCAAGCATGAAAAAAAAAATCCTGATGCCGAGCGCATATCATGTCAAGATAATGGCACTAGCATTTGCTTAACTTAAGAATATTTTTCAACATATTGAGCAAA